>NC_046164.1:85453095-85615595 GCF_011064425.1 Rattus rattus | reverse complement strand
ACTTTGTCTGTGGACCTTCTGGCGTTTGTTGCCTCAACAGAAGGAACTTTGAGGAGGCAGCCTTGGGCTCTCAAGGCCTTAGCACTACCAAGACGCCATCTTGCTCAACCCATGAACAAAATAAAGCCACGCCCCATTCCCCACCTTCCACAAGGAGGAGGGAGCAGGAGAAGGGGAATGAAGGTAGAGGAAGGATAGAAGGGAGGGAAGAAAGAAAAAATGAAGAGAGAGAACAAAGTAAGGTCCAATAATGCAGCTTCATTAGGTTTTTATGTAAAAGAATGGTCAGATCAGGTCCTGGAGACAGATTTTAGTCACAAACTCACCGTTTTCTCATTTAGAATGTTCTGGGCTACATACAGAAATAGCAGAAATGTACTTCTCTGTTTTGTTTTTTTTTTTAACATAATATCCCTCTTCACTAGATTATACCATGTATTGTTTGTAACGCAGACTTTTCTCGTTACAATTTTGTTTGTGTGAGTCTGGGGTACATGGGTCACAGATGTGTAAGGAAGTAAATTTTTTTTTTTTTTTGAGACAGGATCTCATGTACAATGGAGAATCCTGGGACCGCCCCAGACTCACTATCTCTCTGAAGATGACCTTGTACAATGGATCCTTCTGCCTCTAGTTTACCACCAATGGGATTACAGCCGTATGTTGCTATGTCTGACTTAAGAAAAAGTAAAATTTTAAACCATCTGTTAAAGTTTTAACTATAGACATGCTATGTTTCCATGGTTTGAACATTTAGTCCTCCATAATGTCATTTTATTATTATATTGTACAATTGGAAGGTTTTTTTTTTCCTTTCTTTTGAGCAGGGTCTCATGTCGGCTGGGTGAGCTTTAAACTTGCTATGTGACTGAAGTTCATGATCCTCCTGCCTCATTTCTAGAGTGCTGGATTACAGGCATTAAGTGCCCTGCTCAAGTGGAGTTTGGATCTATATGAAATAAGTTATTAAAATACAAAGTGGGGAAGCATCCCTGTATGCACGTGTGTGCACGTACGTGGAGATGAGTGAAAGCTTGGGTGTTATTTCTTTCCAGGCACCATCATGTTGTGGTTTGAGATGAGTCTCCTACTGGCTTGGAGCTTATCAGTTAGCCTAGGCTGGCCAGCCAGCACGTGCTGCTGATCTGTATCTGTCTCCCATACTGGGGTTGTAAGCATGCACCACCATGCCTGGCTTGTATATTTACTTAACACAGGCTGACAGTCATGGTACAAGGCCCTGGCTATGAGCCCGGGAGCAAAAATTTGGGTCACTGAGACTTGATATCATAAAACGTATTGTCATTTTGATTTGTGTGTTTCAAAATTACCATTTTTTCCTTCTTCCTTTTCTTTTTGCTTTTTTGGTACTGGGGGTGGAACTCAGGTACATTAGGTAAGTTCTCTACCACTGAGCTAAGTCCCTACTGCTTGATTGCTTGAATGTCAATTGAATTCTTGAATTGAATTAAATTTTTAAAACGCTCCAGTCTTCAAAAGTGACATTTTGTGCATATGCTGCTCTGTCTCCTATATATAGATTGAATAAAACACTGCAACATTGTCCTAGGAATTACATGTTAATCCCAGCACTTGGAGGAGGAGAACAGAGGCCATAGAATTAACATCAAATTCAAAGTCATATGGTCTCCATGGCATGTTGAGGCTGGCTAATACTACACAGTGAAACGCTACCTTGTCCACACCCCAGGATAAAAGAGTCACACAAGACTATGATAATTGTTGGATGATGTGAAATTAAAGAGGAGCGATGACTGGGCCTGATTCTGCAGGACAGAATGTAATACACCTACCATATCTTATAATTATAAATATTAATATGTATTTACTGGCATGAGTTACTATAGAGAGTTTACTCAATGGAAGAGGCCTCGGAGGTAGTTATGGAGGGGCTAAGAATGTATCTCAGAGGGTCAGGCGCTTGCCTAATCAGCATGACGTCTTGGGTTCCATTCCCAACATCACATGAAATGGGGCACACGGCAGGAACATACTTGTAGTCCCGACACCCTGGGGTTGGATGCAGACCGATCACTAGCATAATGTTATCCTCAGCTACTTATCTACCCTGGGCTATATGAGAGCTCTTGAGAACTAGGCTGACCCAAAATTTTCTCAGAGGCCTTGTTGAAAGTACCAAAGTAACCTAGTTCTGTGTCCTTGCCAGTGGGTAGACTTGGCAAGGTCCAGTGTGGGTCCCTTTGTGGGGTGCATTTTCTCATCTATAAAATTACAGTCTCACACTTGTTAAGCATCGTAACTTCTGCTCCACGAGAGCTCTCCTCAGTTTAGGAAACTCTCCGAGCAGCCAAATCCAGCTCTCATCAGCCTCCTCCTAGTTTCTCAGAGACTCTTCAAAACCATTCTACTTTAGAACCTCATCTTAATTAGCTAAGTCACATGGACCAGTATCCTAGAGGGTGAACCTTCCTTTTCAACCTAGAGGATGAACCTTCCTTTTCAAATATACGTACATGAACATGTAAGTTAAAGAGACATCTAGGAGATGTGTGAACATTAAAACTTCCCCAGGGCTTGCAAAGTGAGTTCAAGAAGACGACCATGATCAACTTGAGTTTTCTCCAGAGCTCCAGGGATGGCTGGCTACAACTAAATCAATCAATATTATAAATTATCTCAAGAGACTCAAGGACAGAATCACACAGTCATCTCCATAGATGCAGGAAAGGCATTTAGACAGACTCCAGCATCTTTCCACATTAAAAGTTCTGAGAACAGAAAGATGTCTCAACATAGAAACACTATATATGACAAACATTCCTCTAACATTGTGGCAATTAGATATTCTACAGATATCTCTTATATTCTATGAGACTGGAACTTTTGCTTGGCCTCCGGGTAAAGTCAATAATACATCTTTTGAAACAGGGTCTCATGTAGCCCAGACTGTCTTCATATTCACTCTGTAGCCATGGATGGCCTGGAACTCTTGATCCTCCTATTTCTACCTCCCGAGTGTTGTAGTACAGACTTGTATCTGCATGCCCAGCTGTGTGCATTATTTTTAAGCCATTGTTAAAATTCAAATTCTCATTAACAACATTTATATTCTACTAGGCCGCTGAAATCCAGTCTGCCAGAGACAGTTTTCCAGTAAGCAATGCTAATGGACTCTGTAGGTTCCACAGAACCAAAATACAAAGAGCGGCAAAACAAAAGACATAGAGTAGGAAGAGGTGTGGGGTTCCTGAGAGGAGAGGAATGGGATGAGTTTGGGGGTGGACATGATCAAAATGCACCATTTGTATGTATGAACTTGTCAACTAGTAAGAGATAGTTTATCGTAAAACAATACAAGAGCAAGATGATTTTATAAGACCAGCATCCTTATCAAACGTTCTATACTATTAGATTACTTATATTCCTGGACGTAAGATCAAGCCTTCAAAGATGGCATTCGAGCAACCCTTTTCAGTTTCCAAGGATCCTTCTTTCCACCCTGATGACGCAGCCATTAGGATTCTGCGCAGAGCATTTTGTTTTAGAAGAAGAAAAGCCATCAGTACATTAAACCGGGATGTTTTAAGGGATTCTTTGGCATAGAAATGACTTACCATGTCCAGAGGTTTAAGAGTAATAGGGATGTACGGGAGGAGCTCGAAAATGTTCGAAAATAAAAACCTGGTATGTGTGTATGTAGTGGTACACATCTGTGTGTATATTTGAACACCGGCAGCACAGGAGGGATAGAGAACATGCTAGAATTTCATGTCATTGTTGGAGATGCTTAAAGGTTTGTGGTCTCTATTTACTTTTACACCATGAAAAATAAATGAAAAAGATCAAATACGCACCCTAACCATCTAACGTCTGTGGAGACGTTTTAACTTTAGGTTTATTGATTTTGTTTCTATGTGCATGAGTGTTTTGCCTTCATGTTAAGTCTTCACTGTGGGAACGCCTGGTGCCAAAGGAACTCTTCAGAGATATCAGGTGTTCTGGAACTGGACTTCTGGGTGGCTAGGAGCCACTTTGTGGGTTCTGGGAACTGAACCCCAAGTCCTTTGCAAAAGCAACAAGTGCTTTTAGCCTCTGAGTTATCTATCTCTCCTGCGTTTTAATTGTGGGTAACCGATTAGGACTAATTGCTGTTAGAAATGAGTGTGAGGGGAGTCTCATGAAAATGATCACATGATTCAAAGCACAGTGGCCTCTGCCTAAGGGTGTCGCTTCTTGAGTGGGATCGTGGGGGGAGTCAGGCACATCAAAAGAAGTCCCACTGGGGTTTTATTCCTAATACGCAGGGGATTCTGCTTCTCGTTCTGCATGCTCAGGTCCCAGCCTTTCTTTCTTATGTTTTCTGCAGAAACAAAAAAAAACCGAAAACCTTCAAAGTGGCACGGTTAATGAGTGACATCAACTTTTGAGAACAAGATGCAGTCTCGAGCCGTACTTTGATTAATAGACAGGCTAGTTTATGAGTCTGACCAGGCTTCACAGCCCCTGGGATGACAGTCTCTTGCCAAGAACAGCAAACCTGAGAAAATAGATGCAGATTGCATCTGGCTGTGGAAGCCTCTACAGTGCATTTCGAAAGCTTAACCCCCTCGAAAGAAAAGACAGTATATCTTACACATGTTTCCCATAAACACCAATAGAAAAAGTCTTCTAGTTTGCCAGCAGTCAAAGTAATTATTGCAGAACGGCAGCAGAAGGTGGCCTTGGAATCAACACTGCATGTGAATGTTAACTCACCCACATTCTTTCTGCCTACTCCCCCATTTTCCTCCTGAACTACACCCCCATGTGTCCTGTGCATGCAGAGCTCTGTTTAAAGCCAGGGAGAGTTCCGTGTGTGGGAAATCAGCTACCTTGCATAGAAAGCATACGGGTAGGCGTACAGAGGATGTTAAAAGTCATTACGTGTTTATATTCTCTGTATGGGGAAGTCCTAGAGCCTGCATTTCTTTTCACATTTAATTCCTTTTAATTGTCTTCAACCCACTTTTACCAAAAAGGAACAAAGGAGGAATGGCAAAAATAAGGAAGGAAGGCAGAGGGTTGGGGAAAGAATAAATCACCGTGAAGCTTTCGGCCTCCACAGGAAAACAGTGCTACCAACCCACGGATCCAGAACTGTGAAGCAATAGAGCTGTTTGTTTACAAGTGACAGATTCAATTATATAACCAGGCAAATTAAAGAAATCCAGTGACTTTATTCAGGGTGGGGAACCTATGCTTTTGGATTAGTCAAGAGATTTCACCTGCACCATAGGTTTATGTAAATGTCTGTTTCATTTTCAGTTGTTTGCAAACAAGCTCTGTGACATGACTTAGCAGGTAAAGGCACTTGCTACCCAGCCTGACAGCCTGAACTATGTCTTAGGCACCCATAGGTTGGAAGGAGAGAACTGACTCCTACAAGTTGTCGTTTGACCTTCACATGTGTGGATCCCTCCACGTGCACGCACACATACAACGTTAAAAAATTAAAAATAGTGTTTGCATGTAAATAATAATTCCTCGTTCTTTATCGTAAACAGTAGATGTCTTAAAATGCTCTCTAGCGGTGGGAGCTATTCCACGAACATGCACTTATATAGGACAGCCTTTTTATCTGCTTGTTTTGTAACTGATGGGTTAGTTCCAAGAAGTCTCCCCCGCTATTTATCCCACAAACTCTTCTTTTGTTGGTGATTTATTTAAGGTTTTAATCTCTGGAGCTGTATCGTGTTTATAAAATGAAAAAATTTAAAATATTTCTGTTTCAATAAAATATTTGTTTTATTTTGTGAAAGTGTGTGTATGTGTGTATGAGTGTGTGTGTCTGTGTTTGTGTGAGTGTGTGTGACTGTGTGTGTGGTTGTATCTGTGTTTCTCTCTGTGTATTTGTGTGTATGTGTGTGTGTGTGTGTGTGTGTGTGTGTGTGTGTGTGTTTGTGCATGTGCAAAGGTGCTTGTGAGGAGGTCAGAGGACAAATTGACAAAGTCAGTTCTCTTCTGTGGGTCCCAGGGGGAGAACTCAGTCCATCAGTTGTTGAAGCAAGTGTCTGTCTTAGTAGAGTTTTTATGGCTGTGATAAAACGTCGATACCAAAAGCAACCTGAGAGGCAGGGTCTACTTAACGTTACAAATCTCAGCTTATCACTTAAGGAATTCTGGATGGGAACTCAAGGAAGGAACCTGGAAGCAGTAACTTTGAAGCAGACACCATAGAGTCATGCCACCTACCGCCTAGTCTCTCACGGCTTGCCCAGCCTGTTTCTTAGACAATTTAGGGCTACCCGCCCAAGGTGCTCCCATACTGTGCTGGGTCTTCACACATAAATGCCACACTGACTTACCGATAGGCAAGTTTGTTGTCTTGTTTTGGTTTGGTTTTTGGTTTTTGGTTTTCAACACAGTTTCTCTGTGTAATAGCTCTGGCTGTTCTGGACTCAATTTGTAGACCATGCTGGCCTCAAACTCCGATATCTGCCTGCCTCTGCCTCCCAAACGCTGCGATTAAAGGCATGGGCCACCACTGCCCAGCTAGGCAAATTTATGGAGGAATCTTTTCAACTAAGATTTCTTCTTCCCAGATAGGTCTACGTTTGTGTCAAGTTGGTAATGTTCCTATTCCTGAGCCATCTCACTGGCCCAGAGATATTTTTAGATAGAATTCGTGTAAAAATTTCAACCCCGGGGGCTGGAAAGATGGCTCAGTGGTTAAGAACCCTTGCTGCTCTTAGAGAGGACCAGGGCTCAAGTTCCAGCGTTTACATGGTGGCACATAACTTTCTGTAACTCCAGTTTCAGGGGATCCTCTTTTGGCCTCTGTGGGCGCCAGGCGCAAATGTGATACACAGATATACACATATAAGCAAAGCAACCACACACATGAAATACTGCAAGTGCTTAAGAAGTTTGCACTCTAAAGGACAAAACTTGGAAAATAAATATTGGTTCGTGATCTGGCCTACACTAAATTTCACAGTTACTCAACAAAGCTCTTAAATGTTTTCTGATATTTTTTACTACCCGCACTCACTTACATTTAATATTGTCTTAATATATTTTTCCTAAAATGTAAATGATAATAAAGCCTGAAATGGTAGTGCGGCTTTTTTCCCTTATTTTTTTCATGACTTCCTTAATGGGAGGAGGTTGTATATGTCACAGTACATGTTCAGGAAGGTCAGAGGTCAGGCATCGTTTCTCTCTTCCCACCAAGCAGGCAGGTCTCAGGGATCAAATTCAGGCACATTTACTAGTCTAAATCCTTTTCTCTTTCTTTTCCTTCCTTCCCCTCCCTTACTCTCTTGTTCTTTTCAGCACTAGCATTGAACTCAGGGTCAAACCCAGGGCCTTGTGCATGTTAGGCAATCATTCTACCACTGGGGCACATTCTATCCTCATTTTTTTTTTAACCTTCTATTTTGAGACGGGATCTTAGTAAGTCAACCAGACAAGCCATGGACTTAGCAATTTTCCTGCCTCAGCTTCTAAAGTAGCAGGGAATATAGGCTTGCCTCAGTAAATACGCCAGGCCTGGGGTAGTAATTAACTTTCGATATCAAACTAAACTCAAATTGAACCTGAAAGACCAGCAGCTTCAAGGGACACTCTTTTCCTTTGTTAACCTGTTATTCAATTGGGTCAGTTTTGTGTTGTGCGTGATACTCCCAAGGGAGTAATCCGGAGGGAATTGTTAGGGAATTATTATGTTTTTCACCAGGCAGACAAAAGTGCTGAATTCAGTCCCTTGGGAACTTTCGCAGGGTGTTTTCTGCTAATGGTGCTAGAGACTCAAGATCAGGAGTGAGCATCCCAGCTGGGACGCAGTCCCAGCGGGGCTGGTCCTCTCTTGTGCCTGCTGTGCCGTAATCAACCCTGAGAGTAGGGTTAAATTTTAAGTTTGTCTTGGAAGGCGCAGAAGGAATAGCTTTTAGTCTTTTTGTTACTGGCAAAAAAGCAGAGTATTTTGTAGACTTAGGTCGTCCTTTTTCTAAGTTAAAGACAGGGCTGAATTGATTCGCTGTGGAGCGAAAAATGTGGTAGAGTCAAGGGCAGTAAAAGCCCTATGCTCAGACAGACTAAACTCCTATTAATCGTGTATTTCTTGCCTAACAACGCCGTGCACATCGGTGTCAGAGGTTTGATATTGACCAACCAAGGTTGGAGCTCTGTGATGACTTTCACCACTGAACAGTTAGTGAATGATAGGCGGAAGATCATGAGTCTATATTAATTAAGGACAAAGACAGCCATCAACTTGGGCCAGATTTCCTTGGATTTACTCTTCTATTCTTGAGTTGCTCTGTACTTTAAAGACACATTGTTTTTAAAACAGGCAATTTATGTGAAGGCTAATTGTGTGAACCAAATCTCACAATCTATTCTGTGGATTAGAATCTTTATTAAAAAATGATAATGTCTAGGCATGGTAGTATGTACGAGTGTGTAATGGTGCCAGGGAGTTGCACTATTAGAAGGTGTGGCCTTGTTGGAGGAAGTGTGTCTCTGTAGGGGTGGGCTTAGAGACCCTCCTCCTAGCTGCCTGGGGATGCTCAGTCTGTTCCTGGCTTCCTTTAGGTGAAGATGTAGAACTCAGCTCCTCCTGCACCAGGCCTGCCTGGATGCTGCCATGCTCCCGCCTTGATGATAATGGACTGAACCTCTGAACCTGTAAGCCAGCCCCAATTAAATGTTGTCCTTTATAAAACTTGCATTGATCATGGTGTCTGTTCACAGCAATAAGACCCTAACTAAGACAGGAGTTGGTCCTTGGAGGCAAAGAGAGGAGGCTAGCCAGGTCTATGTCATAAGTAGTTGCAGGGCAGCTGCAGGAGTCCCTGTATATTAGAAACAAAATGAAACGTGAGTTGGAAATGTAGGTTCATCAACATTTATGTGTAAGGCCTAAGGTTCAATGCCTAACACTTAAAACAAAATGACTGCAAGTACAGAGCAATGCCTACCTGTAAACTTTTTAAAGTTGTCCTTGTTTTCTGACTGGTTGCTTGAAGACATAAGAAACTATATCATTGCCATTTAAAATGATAATCAGAATTACCATAATACCTTGTCATAGTATTTCAATTAAATATTAAGATTAATCCTTAATTAGGTGTTCCTAAGCATATAAGCTAATGTATGTAGAGAATGCAATATTGCCTATACTACATTATTCTGAGATGCAAAATGGAAATCATTCCTACCTTTTTATTGCAAAATGAAGTAGGAGTGGTATTTAGACATTTCAAGAAAAGCATACTGTTTTGATTTTTACTTTTTTATTTTAAAGACTATTTTGTTATTCACTGGTGATATTATCCAAGTGTGTAATGTATTTTGGTTGTAGTCAGCCCTGCTTCACCCTCTCTCATTTCCTCCCAATCCTTCTAGAACCCTTCTTCCCGGCAAGGCAAGTTTTCTCTTACCTTCATGTCCTCTTAAATGACTGAGTTTAATTAGGGTTGCTTGCATAAGCATGGGCATGGAACACGGTGTTATGATTTGGATGTGAAATGTCCCTAGTAGGCTCACATGTTAGAATGCCTGGACCCCAAGGGTGGCATTGGCTGAGGAAGGCTGCAGAATCTTTAGGGGGTGGAGCCTCACTAGAGGAAGTGACTCACTGGGGACAAGCCTTCCATTCATTCTCTGCTTCCTGAGTGTGGATGCCATGTGACCTGCCAGCCTTCTGCTTCTACCTCTGTGCCTTCCTTGTCTGCTACTACGCCTCCCCTGCCAGGATCGGTGTATCCCTCTGGAGCTGTAACTCAAGATAAATCTTTTCCCCAACAAATTTGTTCTTGTCAGAAGATTTTAGTGCAGTAGTAGGAAGAAAACAAACAAAGAACATTAGACAATGGGAAACTTACCAGTGCCATCCTTCTCCAACTAGCCATGAACTGTCAATAGCTCCTTAGCTAGGAGTGGGGCCTCGTAAACCTCCCTCATCGACGCTGGTATGCTGTTGCGCAGGTCTTGTGCAGCTGCTATGAACTCATGAGTGCAATGACCATGCTATGTCCAGAGGACAGTGTTTCACAACACACTCTTCCACCCTGGAGCTCTTATATTCTTCCTGACTTTATGTACTCTGTGATGTTTCTTGAGCTCTGTGGGTGTGTGATGCGGATGTCCCATTTAAGTCTAAGCACTCAGCCACTTACTCTCAGCACTTTAACGAGTTATGAGTCAGCCTCAACTGCTGATTACTTCAAAAGGAGGCTTCTTTGACCAAAACCAAGAGTATTGCTCCTCTATAAATGTAAGCATTTAAAAGACAGCTTGATAACACATCCATCTAGTGAAAAACAGTAGTATGTTACCTCCTATGACCAGCTGAAGGATCCTAGGGGCTTTCACCAGTCTTATACACACCTGCCTTGGATCAAGGTTAGGCCAGGTTCCAGCTTCCTGCTTCAGGTTAAGGCTAGGCCAAGTTCCATTCTCTACCCACAGGAACATTCTGGAGTAGAAAATTCTCAGAATGTACTGACTAGTGTTTGCTAGCCAATAGATCTAAATGTCAATATGCTTAGCCAATAAGTTTGAACCGTAACCTTGCTGATGTAACCTATGCCCCTAAAAAGTATAAAAACTGCTTGTAATAGTCATTTGGGGTCACCTTCTAGTCACTTGCCTCGAGGGACTAATTGAAAGTTGACCCCGTTGTGCTGGGAAATAAACCTCTTGCTTTTCCTTCCATCTGCGTCTTGGTGTTTCACTCGGGGGGTGTCTTGAAGTAAGTACCACTGACCGAGGGTCAAGGGTCTTATGCTGTGACCTCTCCAGCCATGAACTTTTGACAGGTTTACAGTGTTAGGCATAAATTCTCTTCCGTGGTGTGGACCTCCAATGCAATCAGGGGTGTTATGTCACTCTAAAAAACAGTGTTATATTACCCCATATGACAGTGATGCATCTTCCCATGAAACAGTGTCATATTATCCCATAAGACAGTGTTGTTATATTATCCTAAAGTCAGTGTGGTATTACCCCATGAGACCATGTTGTATTACACCATGAGACAGTGTGGTGTCATCCCATAAGACAGCATTGTATTACGTCATAACAGTCATGCTATTATTGTCCTAATGGTCACTTCCTGCCTGGAAAGCATGGACTGTAACACGCAGAGTCCACTGCTGGATAAAACGACTGACAATTTTTCTCCTCTGGTGGCCACATTTCCTTCCGACCCCATGGAATCTGGCCAACAGGGAGAGGGATTCTAGCTTAGTCCCAGCTTGATTTCTCCATATCCAGTAATGAAAGTATAGGGGCTATTCATTAATGGGTTCTTACCATCTAGTTCTCGTGGGCAACCAAGAGCGATGGCAATGGCCTGAATTGCTGTGGGAGCCTGGAGGACCTCTCTAGCCAACAGCTCATACGGGTGTCTCCTGTGTCTAGCACTGGGGTGTTGGTTTAATAACCTATAGCTTCTGGAGACCGGCATTGGCCACCCATGCAGTGTGCTTCTGCTCAAACACCTCACCATGGTTAGCTTCCGTTGTCAACTTGACACACCTGGGGAAGGGGGACCCAATTGAGGAACTGCTCCCATCAGATTGGCCTACAGCCTTGTTTCTGGGGACATTTTTAAAAAATTGTTGTTTGGTATGGGAGGCTCAGCTCACAGCGGGCACTGCTTCCCTTGCATGGGTGAACCTGGGCTCTATAGGAAGGGTTGAGCATGAGTCTGAGGGCAAGCGAGAAGGCAGTGCTCTACCACAGTCTGTGGCTTGGTCCTGCCTCAGTCTCATGCTGTTCTTCCCTCAGTGATGAACAACGAACTGGACGTTACAAGATGTAGTAAACGCTTTCCTCCCCAAGTGACTGTTGTTTAGTGATTTATCACAGTAATATGAAGCAAACTAGAACACTCCTTTAAATGTTTTAAAATTAGCTTACAAAGTAGTTTCCCATTGAAGTTTTTCATCCATCTTTATTTTAGCCTAATCTTCTCCCGGAGTCCTTCCTGTGCCCCATCATCCAGTTCCTACACCTCGTTTCCATTTTTATTTTATTTTAATGTAAAGTGTATTTATTTAAAACAAAAGCAAACAAACCACAAGTCTGTCTTTGTTTATGGCCTTTTATGGCCTTTCCTTGTGTATTTTTTTTAACCAACGTGGGGTTTTCCTTTCCTCCTCTCAGCTTTGGCCAGACCACAGAGGACTTGTAAGGAAGGCAGAGCCCTCCATGTTGAGAGAACACTGCCTTCCCACAGCAAACCCCCAGGACAGAGGATGGTTCAGTCACTTGAGCTTGGCCTGAAGTTGTTAAAGGCTTTGTGGGGATAAGAAGGGGCAGAAGTGTTGGGGGATAGGGGAATACATCTCTAGCCCCATGTTTGGGAACTTTACGGAGCAATCTGGCCACCCGTTGGCTGAGATTAGGGGGGACTTGAATAGTTTTTCAGTCCTAAAACTTGAGGGGTACTTGAGGTTTGGTCAGGCTGGATTCAGAGTAAAACTCACAAGGTCTAAAACGGAGAAAGCATCAGGGTCTCATGCTTTGCTTGTCCCGCCGCTCTCCTTCCCGCAGTAAGTACAAAATGTTAATTGTCTGATTGTGCCCTCCGTTTTTGTTTTATTCTATTTCAGAATGAAGTTTTAAAGTCTGTCAATATAAGTTAATTTAATTGAAAAAGAATCACTAAAACTGAGTGAACTAACTTGATTTCTTTTTTCATTTTAAAATTCTCTCTATATATTTATTTGTTTTATTTTATTCTTTAATCTTTTTTTTTTTACAGCCCAGACTTTGTCCTCCTCCTGGTCCACCCTCAGACTGTTCCAGATCCCACATCTCCTCCCCTCTCTTGTCATGAAGAGGATCTCCCACCCCCATCCCCCCCCCCATCCCCCACCCCACCCCCCACCTCCTCACCTCCCCCCGCCTCACCTCCCATCTCACCAGATCTCTCCACTTCCTGGGGCTCCAATTTTCTCGAGGTTTAGGTATGTCTTCTATGACTGAGTCCAGACCTGGCAGTCCTCTACTGTATATGTGTTGGGGGCCTCATATCAGCTGGTGTATGCTGCCTGGTTGGTGGCTCAGTGTCTGAGAGGTCCAGGGGGTTCAGTTTAGTTGAGATGCTGGTCTTCTTTTAGGGTTGTCCTCCTCCTCAGGTTCTTCCAGCTTCTCCCTAATTTAACCACAAGGGTCAACAGCTTCTTCTGTCCGTTGGTTGGGTCTAAATATCTGATCTCACTCTTTCATCTGCTTGTTGGGCCTTTCGGAGGGCAGTCATGATAGGCCCCTGTTTGTAAGCGCACCATAACATCAGTATTCGGGTCAGGCCTTGGGGCCTCCCCCGAGCTGGATCTCAATTTAGGCCTCTTTTTCCTCAGGCTCTTCTCCATTTTTATTCCTGAAGTTCTTTCAAACAGGAACAATTTTTTTCTATTTATTTTTAATATAATAAGTTATATATACATACACACACACACACACACACACACACACACACACACACACACATATCTCCACAGCATCCATGTGAATGTCAGCAGACAACCTGCAAGACTCAGTTTTCTCCCTTGACTACGTGGCTTATAAGGATCAAACTCCAATCATCAGACTTGGGAGCACACACCCTTACTCACTAAGCATTTCATTGGCTCACAAACTCCATGTGCTTTTTTCAAGAAGATACACAAAAGCATATCTTAAAATTAATTTTAAAAACAGTTTTTTTAACTTTAAAATAATCCACTTATTTCTATCTATGCTCATGTGCCAGCTGGCCTATATGATTACTGCACGCCTTCAAGGCCTATGCAGGACAGAAGAGGGTGTCAGATTTGCTTGATGTGCCTGTTTGAAATCGAACCAGGATCCCTGCAAGAGCTTCAGATGTTCCTACCTGTTGGCCATCCCTTCTGCTCTGTTTCTTTTCTTTTTAATTTTTTTTAAAATTGCTAAGCATAAACATTATTATCATCATGTCTACCTGTGTGAGAGTATAAATGTGTATATGACACAGTACACGTGGAGATCCTAAGACAACATGTTGGAGTCAGTTCTCTTCTCCTGCTGTGATTCCCGAGAGCCAACCCAGACCAAGATGGACAGCTTTGAGTTAACCCACCCAATATCTACCCCATCGATGATCTACCTCACTGCTGGAGTGAGTGAAAGGCCTGTCTACAGATCCAGAGCTGCAAGATCTCTATCAGATTTTTGTGGCAAGTAGTTTTACCTGACAGGCCCTTGAAAATTATTTTATGCCTGAATCCCTCCCCTTCTGCCCCAGTCCAGGGCCACATGGCTTGGGTCAGGAGCAAGGCAGAGAAGACCCTTCGTCAATGCCACAGAAGCCTGGGCTGGCAGATTATGTCCAAGGAGACCCCTGCCTGGTACTATACCGCATGGGCTGGGTATAGTGCTCCTAAGACCACTCCAGAGATGACCCCAGACACCCAGAGGGCCCAGGCACCACTAAAATAAGCAAGTAAGTGGTAGAGAGTTGGAAGAGGAAGAGAAGTAGAAGGATATGTGCACAATGATAGAGGCAGAACTGGAGACTCCAGGGTAGTTATGAATAGCCCGAGGTGAGTAGCTGGTAATGCCTGCTAAAGCTATGGTGGGGTTCTGGTCTATCCTTCCCCCCGGGGCCGTATTTGCATCCATGATCCGACAGCAGTGGAGGTCTGACATCACCCTGGTGGATGTCTCTGGGCTGCCACCTGGCGCCATCTTGGTGCCCCATGTCTGTGCAGAGCCGACCCCATCCCTTACCTGGGTATCCTGGGAGAGCTGGCCCTGAATAAGTGAGAGCATAGTAGACCCTGCCCCGATTGTGGGGCTTGGAGGTGAGTCAACCCCAAGGGCATGAGCATGGGAGACCTGGCCAGGCTACTAACTGGCTGTGGCATTGGATAGCAAGCCCTGGCAGTGCTGAAGAGCCATCCCTGGTGGTGTGGATGCAGGAGAGCTGGCAGGGCAACCAGCTCAGGTATCACCTAGGCCAAGATGGAGGGCTTTGAGTTAGCCCACACTGATATCTACCCTATGGTTGAACTGCTGGAATGAGTGAAAGGGCCGGTCTACAAACCCAAAGATGCAAGATCTGTATGACTCAAGGCACCAACAGAGTATCCAAGAGGAGTCCCAGTGAGGATCTAGTACTGATAGTGTGGCAGAAGCCAGAGGCTTTGAACCAGACCATTGACTCATTGAAGTGAACATTTGCAAAGAGTTGTGGACAAAAGGGTATTTTGCTGTAGGTTGATGTCATTATGCAGGTGAAGGCAGGTACAGGATAGAACGAGGCATGTCATTGGATGAGGAGGGAGGATGGGCAGGAGAAAAAGTTTTAGAGAGGAGGACGAGATTGGAGGAGAGGGGAGCAGCTGAGAGAACATGGCAGTGGATGTGAAGATTCCTCTCTGCACATGTACAGGTTGTTATGAATATTCTTAAGGGATGGATGTATACAGAATTTTGTGTGTCTAGATAAACAAAATATATCTTGTTTAGCTGGGCAATTATATCTTATCAGTTGGATCAGAGGTTATTGTGTTGTGTGTTCTTTCATGTGGCGATTTAATTGAGTTCAAGAGAGTGTGTGGTGGCTGGACACACTGGGCTGCCACGGAATTGGGATGTGTATGTCTGGCATGGTGGCAACCTGCCTTGGGAACTGGATGGGTAGAGAGATTGTTGCCGGGCTCAGAGAGTAGCCATTGGCAGTGTGATATGGGATGGAGCAGAGCGGGTGAGAGGCTTTGTTGACTGAGATGAAGATGTCTAACAGATGCCATGTGGCCTTACAGTGCCAGCCATAGTGCGGGATAAAAGAAACCTTTTTAAAATTTCACCACAACGTACTGTGACACATTACAGCTTCCACAGTGAGATGTTTTTGGGGGTAGGTGGGTGGTTACAAGGGCAGAGGACAGGTATGAAGTCAGGGGCATGGGTGGGATTGGAGCGCATGATGTGAAATTCACAAAGAATCTATACAAAATTAAATAATCAAAAATTATTTTATATATTTGTGTCCCTCAAAATGCCTATAAACTCATTATTTCGGCGATCTCTTAAAGCTTCCAAAGGTATAACTGCGGTTTCGTTAAAAATCCTTGCTTTAATTTTCAAGTTTAGAAAGATAATAGGGATGGGCAGAAGAAATTCTTACCGGAGCCCCTAGGGCAGCTTTGGGTATAACTATTTCCTAGAGATGCCTATTTGAGATAGTAGAAGGGAATGGATGGGCTGTGATCTAATCCTTTGCTCTGTTTCTCAAGATCCCCTGTAAAATGAGAGTTCTGGGCCCTTGCCAGACGGCTCAGCAGGTGGGTAAGTTGCTTGCTAGTCCAGCCCGATGATCAGAATTCAATCCGTTGCAACCCCCGTGGTGGGAAGAAGGAGCTGATCCCCAGAAGCTGTCTTCTGACCGCACCTGTGCCTTTGCACATCCGCACAAATAAATAAACAAACTCTTAAAGTGCTGCTCTCGAAAGCAGATGTGAAGCAACACTGTTGCACGCAAAGAGACTGAACCAATGGCTTCTGGGTTTAAACAGTAGAGTTCAGTAATTGTAAAACAAGGCTGGGGGTTGGGGATTTAGCTCAGTGGTAGAGCGCTTGCCTAGCAAGCACAAGGCCCTGGGTTCGGTCCCCAGCTCTGAAAAAAAGAAAAGAAAAACAAAAACAAAAACAAAAAAAAACAAAAAAAAAAAAAAAAAAAACAAAAAAACAAGGCTGGTGTGGGTGGCACAGTAAGAGAGCCCAAGCCTGACTCTTGGAGTTCCATCTCCAGGACCTGTGAGAGAAGGAACTAACTCCTGTGGTTGCCCTCTGATTTCCCCATGTGTGCTGTGACACATGTGTGCCCTCGTCAATCATCATCTAAAAATTAAACATTATGAAATGTATTAAGAGATGTCCTTTGGGTTATAGCTTTCAAATATCATTTTTTAAAAAATTTTAAATAGGAATTTCTCCCTTTGCCTGTTACAAACTATAAATGAAAGCCACTCAATTTACAGCCTAAACCTGAGGAAATCTTTGTAACCTGCTAGTATTTCACTGCAGCTAGATAATTGTTGCTAGAAGAGAAAACCATTCTTCTATGCATTATGCTACTTGAAGTACAAAATAGAGTGATGTATTCACTTCGTACATTGAAAAACAAAAGAGGATTGTTTTCAAAACTTTAAATAATGGCGAGCTTCCATATAAATTTCAAGTTATATATTGTGTGTTGGTTTGTATATGCTTAGCCCGGGGAGTGGCACTACTAAGAGATGTGGCCTTGTTGGAGTAGGTGTGTCATTGTAGGGATGGGTTTAAATCCCCTCAACCTAGCTGCCTGGAAGCCAGTATTCTGCTAGCAGCCTTCAGATGAAGATGTAGAATTCTCAGCTCCTCCTGCACCATGTCTGCCTGGATGCTGCCATGCTCCCACCTTGGTGATAATGGACTGAACCTCTGAAACCTGTAAGCCAGCCCCAGTTAAATGTCCTTTTTAAGAGTTGCCTTGGTCATGGTGTCTGTTCATAGCAGTAAAACCCTAACCAAGATATATTGCTTGAGGATTTTAATTAGAACACACAATGCTAATTAATTTATCAGCACCCCTGTGGTACCACTCACTCCCAATTCAACAGACAAATGGTCTACAAGGCCAAGTGGTCCATCTGGAGATGTGTTGAAGAAATAGCATAGCCAGAAATGGGGACCCAGTAGGCTGGGGCATGCTATATATCTATATATTATACACCTATAGGTATATTGTCAGAAGAAGAGTTCATTCCTCATGTGTAAACTTTCTGCTTTTCCTTGCGTGGTGTATTTGGAGAGGAAATATGCTGTCTGTATTATCCAGAACTCTCCTAATGTCACCTGCTCATCAGCTGATCCTGGAGTCAAAAACTCATTTTTAGACTTAGAGCTTCAATCCTTAAGATCCATACTTATTCAGTAAGCTTCGAATTGTTTCTAAAGGTGGATTTTAAAAATGGAATTTAGTAAGAACAAGAACTAAGGTGGAAATGGAAAAATGAAATGGGCTTCCACACTTGGCAGACAAATCATTTCCCTGTTTATGGTTTACACATACATACACACTCACATACCACACAGACAACTTTCCTAACATTTTCTCTTTAAAAGTGTGTGTGTGTGTGTGTGTGTGTGTGTGTGTGTGTGTGTGTGTGTGTGTGTGTGTGTGTATACGTGTATTTAAGGCAGAAGCCAGAGGGGTCAAATTACCCTGGGACTGGAGTTACAGGTGAACAGTCTAATGTGGGTGCTGGGAGCTGAATTTGAGCCCTCTGTAAGAGAACTGCATGCTCCTGAACCACCTTCCTGTCATTCCTCCCCTCTTTATGTGGTGAATTTTTGGTGATTGAACCCAGGGCTTCATGCATATTGGGCAACTACTCGACCACTGAGATATGTTCCAAGTCTGTGGTACTTTGAATATATTTTGCCCATGAGAAGTGACCCTATTAGGAGGTGTGGCCTTATTGGAGAAGATGTCGTCTGGTTAGAGTGTGTCACTGTGGAGGCAAGGCTTTGAGGTCTCATATACATGCTCCAAGTCTGGACAGTGTGCTCCAGACCCTCCTCCTATCTTTGTGCACAAGACAGTCTTCTACTGCTGTCTTCGAACTCTTGGGTCCTTCAGCACCAAGTCTGCCTGTAAGATGCCAGGCTTCCCACGAGGAGGATAATGGACTGAACCTCTGAAACTGTAAGCCAGACTCAATTAAATGGTTCCTTTCATAAGAGTTGCCTTGGTCATGGTGTCTCTTCACAATAATGAAAGCCTAAGCCAAAGTCCATTCTATTAGTATGTTTTAATTTATTATTGTTGTGTGTATATGATGCTTATGTGCAGGCACACACAAGTCAGGGCATGTATGTGGTGGTCAAAGGACAGCTTTGTGGAGTTGAGTCTCTCTTTCTACCTTTACATGGGCTTTAAGGATTGAACTTAGGTAACTCATAGATGCTTTTTTTTAAGCTAGCTTCCTGTGACATTTTTCTGCCTGGTTTCTGTATTCTGGTCATGAGATGCCCCTATCTGGAAATAGGGAGGATCTTATGGAGCTTATGCTCCCCTATTCAGAACAAAGGGAGACATCCCACAGCCCATTGGTTAATTATGGCCAGTTGGGAGAATCCAGTCAGAACCACCAGTTTCTCTCTCCTGATCTTGGGCCCTGAGAACCCCTTGGTGAAACCAGGAGCTGAAGTACTTGGAGAGGCCTGGTCCTTGGCACCCATCAACAGGATTCCAATGCCTAGGCTGAACGCCAGAACTGAGGAACCGTAGGTGGGTATTCCATGACACTGGGGGCCAAGCTGAGTATTTGGAAGGCCTCAGTATGGATCTGGAAGCCGAGGAGGACTCTGAGAGGCTTGGCCTCTGATGGGTTTCTAGAATCTGGGCTGTACAAGAAGGCTATACTTTTTTTCTCTTGGTCAGACTGGTGGACCGCTTACACAGAGGACTCCGTTTTCATTGTTGTTTTGTTTTCTGTTGTAGTTTGGCTCTATGTTTTCTGTTGTTTGGACTGCTTCTTGTCTTACGGCTGTAACTGCCATTGTATGTTCTGACTTGGGGCGACTGGATGGATGGACTAGACCGATAAGGTGGTGCTGCTTTAAGAGGTTACTCCGGAAATGGTGGAGCTTTGAGGGCATAGGGTTCAATGACAGTGTCTTGGTAGAATACAATGCTTTGGGCCCATGGGAAGCTTTGAAAAACCCAGGGTCCCCATAGTGAAGCCAGGGTCCAGCCCCAGTACAGCACCACAGGACCTGTGGGGTATTGGATTGAGCAGCAGCTACCAAGGTACCCCGCCCCCAAGTCAGACCATTGGAGGAGGAGATTTGATCAAGAAAGTTCCGTCTTTTTTGAGCGTATATATGTGGCCACTGCGGGTTTATTTCTGACTGCTCTTGAATGTGTGGGGCTACTCTGCTGCTTCTCCAGCTTCCCTGGGCTCAGAATTTATCTCCGGACTTTCTGCCACTGGATCTAATGTCACAGTGCAAATGTCATTTGGATATGGGTATCATTAAGTCGTTTTATACAGCTCTATTTTATGGAAAAGGTTAGCCCTGAAATTAGGTTATGTCTCTCCCTTTCCCAGACCCAGACATGTTTTTAAAGTCTCTATATCCAGGGTCAAGAGTCAAGACAGGAGAAATAGCAAGACAAAATAGCTATTAAGGGATTAAAACTATTATATAAAATTTGTATGGTAAAAAAAAAATCCATTGTCTATAACAGAAAAGTTAACTTAAAACTTGTAACACAGTGTTGGTAATTGAAAACCTATGCACAGGCAATCTTGAAGGAACTGTGTGCTTTGCTGCAATTTTGGCAAATAAGTGACATGTGGCCTGCCACCTTAGGCAGCCACATGGTTAGCAGTCATTGTTCTAGGGTTGCAGAGGAAAGATGTCCTATGGCTTCCCTGCCTCTCGATTGAAGGCAACCATGTGGTATATATGGGTCAACCAAGGAGATACTCTTGGATTGGGACGGACTTTTGTAGAATTCTTGTCTTGTCTTGAAAACAAAGTTTATGAAACAGAGGATTTAAAAACGATGCTTGCTTCATGCGGTATTAAAGCCACACCTCTCTGCATTATATACAGGAACGTACCTTGCTGGCAGCCAAACTTAGTAACATAAGAGTCACCCAGATGCTATTGGTTTTAAAGATAATGAATTGTTTCCACTGTTAGAGCTTTGTCAACCAGATTATGGTTGTACCCTGGTCTTCACTCTTGAAATGTGATAATAATAAAAAAGGTAGTCTATTTTAATATTGTAGGAACACACAGTTGAGAGATTTTTAAACTTCCTTGAACCTTTAGGCTTTTAAAAATTGAGTTTATAAGGCTAGGGGACATTTTAAAGTTTATAAGACATTGTATTATAGTGTCTTTTTTAATATGTGATCTTGACAAATGGATAATTAAAAGGGCTAAAAGTAGGATTGCATCTACAAGAAGCAAACATTGAACAGCAGAGACTAGGGTATTCATGTCTTATGATGCAGTAAGTCAATGCCCTGAAGAGTCTGGCAAAGCGTCTCTCCTTACCTGAGGTCTGGTCGGGGCTAACAGATACGGATTTAGAATGTATGTCAAACCTCCTTGTCTTTGCTAGCATTGTTAAGCTGTAGCTATTTTGATAAACTGAGTGATGCAAGAAACTATTATATTCTATCATGGTACACTTTGTAAGGACCAGGAAAGTAAAGATGCCAATCTCCCTATCCACCGTACTTATGAAAAGAGCTTAGATTCAGAAGTTGTTATTTTTGTTTTGAACTGTTAATGACGATTAAGCTTTAATATGTTTAGAACTATACTTGTAGTCATGCTAACTTCTAACATAATTCATCATGGGAAAAAGCTTTATTTAGTCTCCTGTACATGTTTTTTTTCTTTTCTTTTTTTTCGGAGCTGGGGACCAAACCCAGGGCCTTGTGCTTGCTAGGCAAGCGCTCTACCACTGAGCTAAATCCCCAACCCCACATGTTTTCAAGATAGAGTCTAAAGCAAGTAATAAAAAAACAAGCAAGGTCTGTTTAGCTCATATATATGTAATGGGTAATGGTCTTCAAACTTGTCTGAAATCTGCTGAAAACAGCGTTTAAGATGTTTAAGCTTTTCACTCCTTCTTTAGAAGGGGAACAAGAATACCCTTGGCAGGGAATAGGGAGGCAAAGATTAAAACAAACACAGAAGGAACACCCATTCAGAGCCTGCCCCACATGTGACCCATACATATACAGCCACCCAATTAGACAAGATGGATGAAGCAAAGAAGTGCAGGCCAACAGGAACCGGATGTAGATCTCTCCTGAGAGACACAGCCAGAATACAGCAAATACATAGGCGAATGCCAGCAGCAAACCACTGAACTGAGAATAGGACCCCCGTTGAAGAAATCAGAGAAAGAACTGGAAGAGCTTGAAGGGGCTCGAGACCCCATATGTACAACAATGCCAAGCAACCAGAGCTTCCAGGGACTAAGGCCACTACCCAAAGACTATACATGGACTGACCCTGGACTCCAACCTCATAGGTAGCAATGAATAGCCTAGTAAGAGCACCAGTGGAAGGGGAAGCCCTTGCTCCTGCCAAGACTGAACCCCGAGTGAATGTGATTGTTGGGGGGAGGGTGGTAATGGGGGGAGGATGGGGAGGGGAACACCTATAGAGAAGGGGAAGGGGGAGGGGGATGTTTGCCCGGAAACCGGGAAAGGGAATAACACTCGAAATGTATATAAGAAATACTCAAGTTAATAATAATAATAAAAAAGATGTTTAAGCTTACTGTGACAGACAGACACTCCCCCAGATCCTAGCAGTGACCCCAAAGTCTCCAAAAAGAGGATGAGGCATGACAGCGACTTCACCTGGATCGTAACACTAACCACTGGGGAAGACTGGTCCAATGGCTCGCCTGCCACCAGGATCCTGCTCAAACTGTAGACAAGCAGGATGATGGAGAGATGTTTGCCCCATTTGCTTAGGCAGAGTAAGGTAAGTCCCCCATATCCCTCCTCCCCACAAGAAAGCTTCTCTCTGTCTTCTGGGCCTGGCAGTCAAAGGCTAACGCTGTCTTGGTTCCTCTGTCCCCAGTGCCATGGAAGCCACAGGAACTTGGGATGGCTGTCTAGGTAGTGGACTATGGAGCAGTCTCTGTCATTTAATTTATACATAGGCCATTTGGGTTATATCTCCTACTATAATTTATCCTTCTCAGATCTCTGGTGGCATTGAAGACTAGGGTAAGTGTAGCTTTGTCAGCCTGGCAGCATGAGGTAACCAGCTCCTTTGACAGAGACTGAATCTATCTCATTAGTTCAGCTAAAGCTATCAGGTTGAGAAAAGACAAACAGGTTTGCCTTGCTGTCAGGGTTGACATTAAAGGATAAACAGGTTTCAGCTGTAACTTTTCACTAAAGAACCATGCCTTGCAGTGGCTGTTCTCAAAAACTACTCATATCTCTATAAATGACGAGGCGGAAGGAGAAAGGGTTGAAATCTATACCAGTGATAAAGGTATTATAAAGGCTTTGTTATGCTAAGATTTCAAAGGCTCAGAGTCTTAACATTGATCAATGGAGTTCTCATAAGCTGGTAGAGGACCGACTACTTCCTTTTCAGTTACAAGCTCAAGATTTTAAATTTCCTTTGGTTGTCTAAGTATGGACTTAAAAGTGCTTCTCATTGGCCTAAACAGAGCTCTGTCCAATCTATATATCTGGCTCTCTGGACAGGGGGAAAATGTTCATGCTTTTTAACCCCAAAGCTACAGTTTTTGCTAGAACTCAAAGTTGTGAGTCTATCCCAGTTGTTTTACAATGTGGATTTCAGTATAGACTGATTATTAATATATTGATGATAATATGTCTAGAAATTTTACCTCTCTTTGTATACTCAAAATTCATGTAAACCTCAGAGTCAAAGAAGTCATGAGACTTGGATCCACCTGCCATAAGTCCATGAACTCCAGAGAAGGGCAGCCTGTGTTCCCCACCTACCTGTTCCTGAGGATGGACTCTCTCTCCCCCTGGTCTTGGAATTCCTCCCCTTCCCCATTTACCAGGTGTAGTGGTTTGAATAAGTATTGCCCCAGTGTGTTAGCCCACAGAAAGTGGCACTATTAGGCGATGAGGCCTTGTTGTTGTAGGCGTGGCCTTTCTTATTGGAGGAAGTGTGTCACTGTGAAGGTGGACTGTGGTCTCACATATGGTCAAGCTATGCCCAGTGTGATACGCAGTCTTTTCCTTGCTGCCTGTGGATCAAGATGTAAAACTCTCAGCTCTCAGAACATTCAGCGCTCAGTTCCTCCTCCAGCACTGTACCTACCAACTTGCTTGTTGTGGTTTGCCCTGATGTTATCTGTATTTTGATGCTCATTCCACTGCCTCAAGGACAGCTGCCTAGTCACTCACTCAGAACTCAGGTGACTTCACCAGAACCTTCTCCCCATTGAATTTATAAAATACAGGTGAGGGGCAGGTACAGGATAGAAGGAGGCCTGTCATTGGAGGAGAAGGAAGGATGGGCGGGAGACAAGTTTGAAGGAAGAGGAGGAGACTGGAACAGAAAGGAGGAAGAGACAGGAGGGAGAGGGAGAGAGGCCATGGCAGGACAACATGGCGGGTGATGATAAGATTCCACACTGTACCTTTACAGGGTGTTATGAATGTTTTTAAGGGTTGGATGTGTATTGGGTTTTGTATGTTTAGGTGGGCAATTATGTCTTTTCAATTGGGCCAAAGGTGTTGTATGTTCTTTCATGTAGTGATTTAAGTGTAAGAAAGTGTGTGGTGGCTGGTCTGAGCCACCACAGAGTTGGGATGTGTGCTTCTGGCATGGAAACCTGCCTTGGGAACTAGATAGGTAGAGAGATTGCTGCCAGGCTCAGAGAGAGGCCTTCAGCAGTATGATATGGGATGGAGCAGAGAAGGTGAGACGCTTTGCTGACTGAGAACTAAGATATCCAGCAGACATCTTGGGGCATTGCAGTGTAGACCTAGTGGGGATAAAAGATACTTTTATGTTTTTTATTTTTACAATAACACATGCTGCCTTGCTTCCTGCCATGATGATAATGGATGGGACTTCTGAAACTGTAAGCCAGCCCCAGTTAAATGTTTTTGGTTATAAGAGTAGCCATGGCCATCGTGTCTCTTCATAGCAATAAATCCCAAATTAAGACACTAGGACCATGGGCCTGAAAGTTCCAAATGTAAGAGTTTCCTTGAAGTTTCTAAATGTTAACTTCTGACCTTAGTCTATATTATCTCT
The DNA here is from genome assembly GCF_011064425.1 of Rattus rattus. Lineage (NCBI taxonomy): Eukaryota > Metazoa > Chordata > Mammalia > Rodentia > Muridae > Rattus > Rattus rattus. The sequence goes on along the minus strand of NC_046164.1, from coordinate 85,590,809 downwards.
TCCTAGTGATGCCTTCAGGTCCTAGTGATGCTTTCAGGATACTGACCCCATGTTAGGTTGAAATAAAAGGGACAGGAGGTATGTGTCGCTAACCAGTCCTGATGAAGGTGTGGTCCTGCCCACTGTTGCCTCTGGTCCAGTCTCTCCTGTTAAGTAGTCTGAATGTTGCCAAAATGAGGTAAAATCTCTTTGGTGGAGGATGGTTCTGGGCCACCCTTTTCTCAGCAGGAGACTCCTGGGGAAATTCCAGATTTTTTGGATTTTTATTGTCCTAATACTCAAATCACTGAAGGGAAAAATGCAAGTGTCTGTTAGGGAGACTTTGTTACTGCCACCACTTGAAATATTTCCAACTTACATTCTCTTATGGGGTAATAGAGTCATTTGTACATTCCAGTAGGGCTGAACTCCAATTTAATATATTGTTGGGGGGTAGTGTCTGAGATTGACCCCAAGGGCGCCGGGCAGGCTCATCATGCACTCTACAACTTCTCTACATCTTCAGCCCAGTCATACCCATCACATACAAAGATTAGTGTTTGAAAAACAAGCTAGACGAGCCAGGCAGTGGTGATGCATGCCTGTAATCCCAGCACACGGGCAGCAGAGGCAGCAGAGGCAGGCAGATCTCTGAGTTCTTGGCCAGCCTGGTCTATGGAGTGAGTTCCAGGACAGCCAGAGGAAAACCAGAAACATGTTGGCTGCTGACTGGCTCGCTCTGACAGAGCTAACGGCATCGCATTAAACAAACCTGGAGAGGATTGCCAGGGCAGCATTCTTTTAATCATTGTGTTTTGCAGATATTTCTAAACCAGGAGTTACATGCAATTAAGAACCTAATTTTAAAAATTGGGCAAGATATTGTTTCATTAAGCTAGCTGTCCTTCGTCCCTCCGGGGTTTATTAAGTCCTGTATAAACAAGACTGCCTCTTACTCTGGCTGATTTGGCTTTGGCACACAACTCTCAGCTGTAGCCAGCCTTCTGGAACATGCTGTTTTGTCTCGAACAGCTTAGCATTCACAATTCAGGGATTTTTTTTCCCCACACCTGTTTGTAATTCCACTTTATGACCAGAGGATCTGATAGTGATGAAATCAAATGAAGACAAATTAACACAAGTTGTGAGAAATGTGCACAGGGGAAAAAAAAACATTTAGAAATATCTCTTCACCTAAGATATTCACTAAGGCTGTAATGGATCTTGGGTTCATCATTGAACAGGAAAGAAAACAAAACATAGAACAAAACAAAACACATTTTTAAAGTTGTTTCTTATGAGCACAAGCAATACATGTTGGCATTTCATTGGTTAAAATTCTCATTCTGTAGCAGCATTTGTCCTAACACAAAGGAGAATGGCACCATGAGACAAAAATGTGTTTCCTTTGGCCTCATGCAATTTATATTTGGGCCAATCTTAGGGGCACAGTGTTTTCTGTACGTTCATGGGTAGCTCCCGTTACTGTTAGCAAGAGATAACCACACATGTACAAAAGAAAACATGCCCTTTAGAACTGAACTTGGACCTTGGGGATGAAAATAGGTCCCTTGCTAATAGATGATGAAAATTATAGTCTTGAGTTTGGTCCCTGCTGACCTGACATCACTGAATTTGGAGTAGCAGAGCCAGGCTCACCCAGGGGTAGAAGAAGAAAGTAATATTTGAAAAAAAAAAAGACAAAAAAGTCTGTGTGTGTGTGTGTGTGTGTGTGTGTGTGTGTGTGTGTGTGTGAGTGATTGTAAGTCAGACCTTTAAACTGTCACTGAACTCCATGCCTAATTATGTGCTGAAGATAATCTGAGTTCTAAGTTTCTAGCAAAGAACGTTTGTGATATATTTATTCTTGTTTACTATTTTCAAGCAGCCACTGTTGGTCAACTTTTCTTTACTTATAGAAGGTGTTTATTTTGTGTGTGTGTGTGTGTGTGTGTGTGTGTGTGTGCGTGTGTGCCCGCCCGCCTGCCCGCCCGAGTGTGTCTCTGTACACCATATGTACTTAGGAGCCCACAGAGGTCAGAAGAGGGTGCTGGATACCCTGGAGTGGAGATTACAGGCAGTTGTGAGCCAAGATCAGCCCTGTGGGACCTCTGGAAGAGCAGCCAATGCTCTCAGCTGCTGAGTCATCTCTCCAGCCCTTGATTAGCTTTTCTCGAAATAATAATATTTAATTCACCTAATAAAATTAGTCTCAACCATACATTAATATTTCAATTCATTTTCATTTAATTTCTAGGGAAAATGAGTGAGGGAAAGATTAACCTTGAGGCAAATATTCTCAAAATGAGGAAAACGACACTTTGGCTAATATTCCCCTTCAGTAGAAATGATCTGAATAGGGGCTGGAGGGGCACAGGTGCTCTTCCATAGGGCCCTAGTTCATTTCTCAGCGCCCACATGACGGCTCGTGGTTCTGTCACTCTACTTCCAAGGGATCTGAAGCCTTTCTCTGACCTCTGTAGGTATCAGATATGCATGTAGCAAAATATATATATATATATACACACACACACACACACACACACACACACACATATAGGCAAAACATCCATATATATATTTTTAAAGTTAAAAAAGTCTTAAAAATAAAATATGTGAACAGGTTTACCCCCTCTCCCACTGTTTTTTTGCCTTGACTTTGCCTTGCCCCTTGAGAAAGGTAAAGGAGAAGAAAGGGTTAATGTCCTTAATAGTTCATTAAGTGCCTATCAAAGATCTTTGAAGACTCAGAGCCCTTAATTATCTTTAGATTGAGAAGACAAATATGGGCACCTTCATCTTTTAACTATACTTCTATATCTGTAAGACTAGAGGGATAATTCTACTTCACAGGGTGATCAAAAGCGTTAAAGAAACAAAGCACTCAGTACAGGGCATATCAACAAACAAGAATTTGAAAAAACACTAGCTTCATTGCTATGAATTATAGATAGCAGCTGTCCAACTAAAATTTAATATCTTTTGGTGGCTTACTTGGCTGTGTGTATATGTAATTACTACTTTTAAGAGACTGGTCATCTCTTCTTTGGTTTGATCTAAACGATTGACTCAACTGATAATTAGAAATAGATCCTGCTTAGAGAGAAAAATCATACATGCAGCTCAATAATAGGTACATTCAGAAGGCAAAACGATGGACTACTTATGTCATGCCCATGTCAGTTGAGGCAATGGAAGACACACTAGTCGTAGTTGGAGAGTCAAGTGAAGGGTGCTGTTTATTCAGGGTTCTCTAGAGCCACAGAACTTATGGAAGTTCTATATATTAAAGGAAATTATTGGAATAACTTATAGTCTGTAGTCCAGCTAACCCAACAATGGGCAGCTGTGAATGGGAAGTCCAAGGGTCTAGCAGTTGCTCAGTCCCACGAGGCTGGGTGTTTCAGCTGGTCTTCTGTGTAAGCCGGAATCCTGAAGAAGTTCTAACAGACTTCTGTTAGAAAATAACAGAAGTTAGAAATTTATTTCTGCTGGAAAATAAATGCAAGAGGGAAGAAGCAAGCCTTCCTTCTTCCATTGTCTTTATGTAGGCCTCCAGCAGAAGGTATGGCTCAGATTAAAGGTGTGCACCACCAAGCCTGGACCTAAGCTGTTCTTTACTTGGAATTTGCTCTGTCCCAGGTGGATTGTCTTAGGGTTTCATTGTTGTGAAGAGATACCATGACCATGGCAACTCTTATAAAGGACAGCATTTACTTGGGGCTGGCTTCCATGTTTAGAGGTTCAGTCCATAATCATTATGGCAGGAATCATGGCGGTGTCCAGGCAAGTATGGCGCTGGAGGAGAGCTGTGAGTTCTAGCTCTAGTTCTGAAGGCAACTAGGAGAAGACTGACTTCCAGAAAGCTAGGACCAAGGTCTCAAAGCCCACTCCAATACAGAGTGACACACTTCTTCCAACAAGGCCACACCTACTTCAACATGGCCACACCTCCTAATAGTGCCTCTCCCTGTGCCAAGCAAATTCAAACCAATGCATTGGCCTTGAACTCAGAGATCTGCTTGCCTCTGTCTCCTTGGACGTAAGGTGTGCGCCACCTTGCCTGAGCCTAAGCGTTTCATGCCCAGTATGCTTCAAGACCTGGACCAGAGGTGTGCCTTCCATTTCTGTTGCAGTTCATTCCAGACAGTCAGGCTGGCAATGGGGGAACAGCCATCACAGGTGCTCTCAGTTTTCCTTGTGCACATATTAGATTGGCATGGGAATCGCTTTGTAGGCACAGAGCTTCATGCTGATATATGCAACGGGGCTGTGTCAATTAGATTAGAGAGGAAAGTATACCAAAATCCTGAATCCCATATCTGCAGGAGAGTAATGTGAAGTCCTGGGGCGCTCCACTGGGAGTTCTAAGGAAACACACCAGTAGTAACTGGCAAAGGCATTTGCTTTACCCTGTAACTTTAGAAACCTAGACCTATGTGCATGTGTCTGAAATTAGACTCATATCCAGGTATCATGGGTGAATATAGGAGGCTTAAAATCCATCCATTCTGTTCTACCATTAGTACCACCTAGGGGTAGCCAAGATGTGTAAGCATTTTTTTAAAAATGTACTTCTAAAAATTACAAATTACATGAAAATTTACTACTAAAAACAACCAGAAAGTTATAAGACATTAGGGTCTACTGTAAAAGCTCTTCAGTCCTCTTGTCTCACAACCCTGCTCTTCCTCAATAGCAGTGACTAATGCTTTCTTTCCCTTTCCTTAATCTCTCAATCTCCCAATCTCCCAATCTCCCAATCTCTCTCTCTCTCTCTCTCTCTCTCTCTCTCTCTCTCTCTCTCTTCTCTTCACATAGTTTGTAAAAATATAGATGGAAATATACTATATACATACTGTGGTGTCTTTAAATATATTTTCTGTGGGACTAGAGAGATGGCTCAGTGGTTTAGAACACTTACTGGCCTCGCAGAGGACATGGCTTACCAGCACTCACATGATGGGTCAAACCCTCTGTACCTCCAGTTACAGGTGATCTGAAACCTTCCTGTGGCCTCCACAGGTACCAGTTATGTCATCATCACACTCATACACACAGTGAGAATCTACAGTTAAAGACAAGAGATTGGTGTCTCACGAGTTAAAGGCTGGCTATCAACACCGCCATGAGCACAATGTTACAAGAGTTCCCTCTTTCAAGGCTGTGAACTTTGAGGAGGAAAGTCCATGAACTTTCCGGCCTAAGCTTTTAGCTCTACAGAAGGCAGAGGAGACAGGAAGGTCTGGGGAGGAGCAGAGAGCAACTTGAAGTTCTTAGGGTGGGAAGCTGCCATTGTTTAAGTATTTTGGATCCAGAATGGTCTGTTTTGGGGAGTAGCTCTCCCTCTGTGTCTTACATATTTCATGAGAAGTTTGAGGCTGCTTAAAATACTGGATGACAAATCTTTAGTAATGTCTTCCTAGTGTAGCCAATAAAGTTTCATCCAATCTAGGAAACCTTTATTGAAGGGTCTAGAAAGTTTTTGTTTTTGTCTTTTATTTAAATCTTCAGTGTCAGTAGTGCATGCTAAACACTAAGTGGATCTCTGGAGAGAAAAGCAGAAGCAAAGGAATTTAAGGTACAGGCAAAATATGCTTAGCAGGACAGACCAGGCAAACGAAAGACAAAATGAATGCTTTAAGGTGGATTTCAGCACACCCCTGCCTCCCAATGTTCATAGTGAGGGGCTGGAAACATAGTTCCACGCCTTTTTGTTTTGTTTTGTTTTAATCAACTTATTTATTTACATCCCAAATCCTGCTCCAAATCCCCACCTAACACAATCCCTCCCCTCCCCCATACCCTTTTACTCTGGGCTGGTGGGCCCCCCCCTAGGTATTTTCCCTTGCTGACACATCAAGTCTCCTCAGGGTAAGGTGCATTCTCTCCCACTGAAGCCAGACAGGGCAGCCCTGTGGGGGAATGGATTCCACAGACAGGCAGCAGCTTTAGGGACAGTCCCTGCTCCAGTTGTTGGGCGACTCACGTTGAGCTGCCAGTCTGCTACATACGTGCAGGGGGCCTTGGTCCAGCCTGTGCACGCTGTTTGGTTGGTGGCTCAGTCTCTGAGAACACCCAGGGGCCAGGCGAGTTGATTCTGTTGTTCTTCTTGTGGAGTTTCAGTCAGATGCTGTGCAGAGACTCTCAGAGGACAGTTATTCTAGGCTCCTATCTGTGTGCACAACGAAGAATCATTAATAGTGTCAGGGATTGACTCTCCCCCTATGGGATGGGTCTCAAGCTGGGCCAGTGATTGGTTGGCCATTCCCTCAGTTTCTGCTCCATCTTTCTCCCTGCATTTCTTTTAGACAGGATAAATTTTGGGTCAAAAGTTTTGTGGGTGGGTAGGTGGCCTTATCCCTCCCCTGGGGGGGGTCTTACCTGGCTATAGGAGGTGGTCTTTTCAGGTTTCATATTTCCACAGTTGGATGTCTTGCCTAAGGTCACCTGCATCAACTCCTGGGAGCCTCTACCATCCCAGATCTCTTCAGGCAAATGGATGTAACTAGAAAATATCATCCCGTGTGAGGTAACCCAAACATGAAAGGATATACATGGTGTATACTCACTTATAAGTGGTTAAAGTACAGGATTCTCATGATACAGCCCACAAACTCAAAGAAGCTAAACAGGAAGGAAGGTCCAAGCAAAGATTCTTGAATCTCACTTAGAAGGGGGAATAAAATAGAGGGAGAGAGGGAACTGGGTGGGAGGGGGGAGGAGAATGGGGGAGTCGGGATCAGGTGTGAGGAGAGACAGGAGAGAGAGCCAGAGGGCCAGGGGAGTAAATTGAAGTCTGCAGCTGTCAGGGGTAGGGGGATGGGGGGAACCTCTATAGTTCTATGCTTTAATCTTTAGCCACTTGAAGAATTCCCTTAGATGTCTGGGGATCTCAACTCAGGCTAACCTGGATTTGTGGCTTTGGTGTTGAAAATAACTTTAGGACTCACTGGTATAATATGATCTTTCAAAACAATAGTGACTTTGGAAGGAGATTCGTTTTAAATGTTCTAAAAGCATATCAAGTTGAATGTCAACTAACAAGCCACGACTTCGTCGTAGGTTGTATTTTCAGAGTACAGTCTTGAGAACAGCAGATACGATGGTGTTGTTTAGAGTAAAATGTGTTTGCTTTAAGGAGTAAAGTAATATGGGACAAGAACACAATACGAATTCCTTCCAATTGAGTGTCGTGGATCATGTTTTTTGTTTTTGTTTTCAAAGTATTTCATTTCAAAAGTTATCAGTTTGGGTTGATACCTGTTGATACCTGTTATTTCTGATGAAGTCAAGGCACAGTGGTGATTCATCTCATAGTGTGTTCACACATTCTGCCTGACTAGAAACAAAAAGGTCAGATTATCAAGAGAGGGTAGCCTTAATAATTGTATGTGAGGGCATAGAGAAATGACTGAGTTAAAAGCCTGGACCTTTCCTTCCATGTGTTAAAAAGAAAAATTTACTGGAGGAGCAAATTGCAGAGGGACAAGAAAGGGGGACAGCAATTTGGTGGTAAAGCAAGCTGGGTTTATATGGCACTCAGCAGGATGGTAGTCCTTGGGCTGATGCAGGCTGTTTGGACGAATCAGGAACTAGATCCCCTTGCCTGAAGTAATTGACCATTGGGGTGGATAAGCGAGGTGGTGGTTATCCTGGTAAGCAGAAACCCACCTGATGAATGCTGAGTTCAGGCTTCCATTTTCCCAATATCAACCCTCTGCTTACTTGGGGTCCTTCCGTGTAGGAAATTGTTGCCAGCACTGCTGTTTGGTGACATGATTTGGAAATAAGAATGATCACTGGCAATGGGAGGACCCCCTAAGATTTCTTTAGCAAGTACCCAGAAAAACACATCTTGAGCTCTGTGGGACCCTGGAGATAGTGAATTAAAAGTCTGTATTCTTTGCAAGGAAGGACCGCTTTAAACCTAGTTGCCATCTTATTTCCATGACTTATATATCCATATTCCACTGTGGCAAGCGACTTGCAAACATAACTATGTCATAATTGCATAGTTAGATGAGGAATCTGTCAGCGGAATGCATTAAATGCTTTCCTTGTGGGAAGTCAACTATTTTGATCACTGAATGTGCAATGAGAGATTATATTTAGAAGCCCAGAGAACTTGTGGAACAAGACATACAGGTTTCTTCTACAAAAGAATGGCACTGTCAAAATCACCATAGGAAGTGATAACGTCTAACGCATCATAAACATAATCTGCAAAAATATTTCAATAACAGTGACATCATATCAGCAAGGTTCACATTCATAGTTACTAAAGTTAATGAGAAAATTTTGGAGTAAGACTCTGTTTTTCTCCTCTTTCAATTCCTCAGTTCTGAACTTCACATATCATTAAGCTACATGGTAATATCAAGAACTGAGAGTATGTTTTTGGTAAAATCTTTAAAGTACATAAAATGTCATGTCATGTCAGATAACAATGCTATCCTATGATGTCTACGTAAAGTTTGAACTTCATTTCTCATCTTCCTTTCTATCAAGTTCAAATTTCTACTACGTATTCAGTTTGATTGCTTGCACATGGGAACACCGACTAATTTATGATTTCAACATGAAGCCTGTTTCTTTTGAAGTCAAGGCAATTTTTTGAGTTTATAAAAGCAACAGGAACTCACTTTTTCAGGACGTTGAAGGAGAGCTACCCACATCCATGCTTGCACCTTTTGGGCTTAAGCTTCTTTTGAGTCAGGTGGCACCTCAAGTCGGAAAAGGCAAACTGCATTATTTTATCTGGCTCCAAAGAAAGCATCAGATACCGACTTTCTCTGAAAATCTAATGTGACTGGGGCGCTCCGTAGCTGCTTACTGTTTTCAGATACATTGTTTTCCCCTCATTCATTTCTGCTTTCCTCTTTGTTACGTGCAGTTTAATTTTCTTCAAATCCTATTATCTCTCCATTTCTTCTTAATTGCCCTAGAGCCATAAGAAAGAGCACCGTCCTGGGAACAATGGCCGTGGTTTCCAGTGTGCTGAAACAGACTGATAGGCAGCTGCAGCAGCGGCTGAGTACGGCAATGGCTGAAACAGTTTGAAAGAAGAGCACGGGTGCTGGTTGAAGAGGGACTGTCCAGAGCCTGACCCCACCCTTAGCTGCTTTCAATAAGTAGGTTTTAAATTAATATTTTTATTAATTCTTTGAGCCCTTCTCCCCCCAGCCCCTCCCACGGTCACCCCTATTTCCTTTCCCACTGTCTTAGTTAGGCTTTTACTGCTGTGAACAGGCACCATGACCAAGGCAACTCTTATAAAGAAGAACACTTAATTGGGAATGGCTTACAGAAGTACAGTCCATTATCATCAAGGCAGGAACATGGCAGCATCCAGGCAGGCATGGTGCAGGAGGAGCTGAGAGTTCTACATCTTCATCTGAAGGCTGCTAGCAGACTACTGACTTCCAGGCAGCTAGGGTGAGGGGCTTAAGCCCACATCCACAGTGACACACCTACTCCAACAAGGCTACACCTCCTAATAGTGCCACTCCCTGGACCAAGCATGTACAAACCATTACACTCCACTTTCTGGCCCCCATAGGCTTGTTCAAGCACTTGAATCTATGGAGGCCATATCTAGCCATAGCATAATAAAAAGTACACTTATCCCAACTTCCCCAATCCCCAGAGTCTACAGCTGTCTCAACCATGTTCAAAGTTCAAAGTCTCTTCTGAGGTCCATCCAATCACTTAACTGTAATCCCTAAACTGTAATACCCAAGACGGAAACCAGCGAGGCAAACTCCAAATTCTGCATCTCCCTATCTGATGTCAAAGCAGTTTTTAGATCTCCAACTCCGTTTTCATCTTTGCTGACAGAAACAAACGTCTTTTCCTGGCCTGGTTCTATTCCCTGTTAGCAGCATTCCTTAGCATTCCTATGGCTCTGGCATCTCTAAAATCTTAAGGTTTCCAAGGCAGTTGCAATGTTACAACTTCTTGTTTCAATGTTACAACTTCTCGTTTCAGTGTCTAGGAACTGCAGATGATTTTCTGGACTCTTTCAAAGGGCGGGCATCACATCTCCAGGTCTGCCCCAAGCTCAGCTTGATACACTCCACTGACACTGCTGTTTTTGGTGATGGTCACATGATACTGGCATCTCCAATACGATGGGGTCTTCTGCTGCAATGAGGCTTCACCAATAGCCTATCATAGGCTCATTTCATGGTGCCGAGCCAAATCCTTTGCACAACCCCTTTAATACTCAAACCATATGTTTTATATTTTTCCTTTCTAAGCTTGCTACACTTGTTCAAAATGCTCTTCATGAAACTTAACCAGAGAACTAAATCTCTGCTGGGCTTTTTTGAGACTTCCTTTGTCAATGCAATTGATATAAATCTCTTTACCTCAGACTCAGGTAGACTCTTCAGACAAGAGAAAAAAGCCGCCATATTCTTAACCAAAACACTACAAAAACAGTCTCTAGGCCAGATATGGAAATTCTCCACTGAAACCTTTTAGGCCAGGTCTGAACAATTCAAATCACTCTCACTAGCAAACTCTTCCATATTCCTACTAGGATAGTTCATTAAACGCCATTAAAGCATCCCACTGCTTTCCAAATCTAAAGTACTCAAATCCACATTCTTCCAAACAAAAGTATGGTCATGGCTATCTTAGTAATATCCCAGTCCCTGGTACCAACTATCACACCCATCCAACTATGTCTTTTAAGATTTTTACTACAAACTTATTCTTTAAAACCCCTTGCAACTAAAACCATCACTCACACCAGAAGTGAACCCAACGTCCATATAACTTGATGAACTTCTATACAGTGAGACCAACACCATTTGTTGATGATGCAGTCTTTTCTTCATCATGTATTTTGTGAGTCTTTATCAAAAAGCAGGTGGCTGTAAGAGTATGTATGGGCTTGCATATGGGTCCTCAAATCAACTTTATTGATCTGTGTGTCTGTTTTTAATCACTACAGCTCTGTAGTATAACTTGGAAATAAGGTCTGGTGTGGCTTTACCCAGCATTTTTACTGTTCTGGGTCATCTGTGTTTCCTCAGGAGTTATAATATTATTTATTCTGATGAAACTTATGCAAGATGTGGAACTCTCCAAGTCCCAATAGGCTTTATCATAGCTCAGGGCTGGAGCATACTCAGGGTCCACAGTGTCCCCTGAAGCCACTGGGATAGACAGAACTGCTTTGGTGCCAGTGGATCTCATCCAAAGTCAAATCAAATTTATATCCTGGGCCTACAGCTTCCAATGTCACCACTGTAAGGTATGAAACTTCCCCAAGAGTTATTAATATCCTAATTTGTTTCAACATATTCTTTTAATCAGAGGTATACTTTCTAGGACTCTTATTAATTTGCAAATTGTAGTTTGTATAATGTTTAGATGTTTTAGAATTCCAATGAAAGAGGTTGGTCACTTCTGACTCTCTTTTTTTTCCTGTTGCTTAGAACTAAAGTATTACTAACTTGTTACTAACTGAGTCATAGTAAATGTTCCACATTTAAAGAAATGGAAAGCTACCTCGTTTGTATCTAGATCTTTCTCGCTTTAAAAACACACACAAGTAGAATTACAAGCTCGTCAAGCACAAAGCCAACTAAAGCACCACATAATTTGTTTCTCTCTGAAAAGAGAAACACTTTCCTTGAGTCAAGTATGGGAGGAGTTACCAGAGGAAAACAAGAGTACAAGCAGATTAGCAAGTCAAATGGCCAGGAAACAAATACCTTCGAAGTGAACTAGCAAACACATCAAAGTATACCTTAAACCAAGCACTTGGAAGTGAACCAAATAAAGGTACTCAACAAATAGAATCTTTAAAAAGATTTTTAAAATGCATATAATGCGTGTTCTGTGGCACCACAAATGGCTATGTCCATACACCACATACACGCGGTACTCAGAGAAGCCAGAAGTAGTTTGATTATCTGAAGCTGAATTTAGCAGTGATTGTGAGCTGCCATGTGCTTACTGGGTCCTCTAGAAGAGCAGCAAGTACTCCTAACCACTGAACAATCCCTCCAGACCCACAGCAAATAGTATCTTAAACAACCAGCTGAGACTAAATGAATGGACCCTTGATCAAACCAAGGGAGGGCTGGTGTCAAGGAGGAACTCACAAAAAAAAGCTACCCGAGAAGACAATTGGTTTGGGCACAATGGGCCCAGGCCAGTACCAACCAAGGTGACTTCTTCAGTGACAAGTGCCTTTGAGGTTCTGGTTCTGGGTGTCATCGCTGATGATGCAAAACAAAACAAAACAAAACAAAACAAAAAACATCTCTTAAATCCGACGGGACAAGAGATAGTTTAGGCTAGAGCCAAAAGTGAGGGACCATGGCCCAGGAATACAACTTCAGGTTACCCCCAATTTCATGTTGTAACAGGTTAACAGTGTCATAATGTTTTATAGTAACTGAAAGTAAACAATAAGTCATGGCATTTCAGATACATTGGTGGAAACACCAGATCGATACATTATAGAAAGGCAGGGAAACCTCTGTTGTAGTCCACATTACTTTCCTTTGTGTTGGTGGAAGACAGTCATCCATCAATGCATCCCAAATGGTTTCATGGTTTCACACGGGCATCAAGAAGTGACACACAGAGAACAATGAATATTCAAGAGACTAATATGACCCAAGGGAATTTGTATTTAGGCCCCTAACCCATAACATTCAAGCCTCTCCTCAGTTACTGGACTTTTTAATTAGCCTGTTGTTAGACAGGTGTGTCTCTTCTCTGGGAATTTTCAACTTGTAAACAGTTTAAGTACATTTTACCACTATTATTTTTATGAGCAATCTGGTTACCTATCATTACATTTCAATGATCACATTTTACCCTAGAATACTAGATACACCAGTGCTGCTTGAATGAATATAAAAAATGCATATAAGATCTTGACTTCCTGACCTTGGGCTTCGGCTGGTCCTTGTCTTTGGTCACTCTGTGCCGTCATGTTTGCCCTGACGCGATGTTGCTGAGGAGCCTGACCGGCTCCGCCTGGCGGCTCATGGTGCCCCAGGCTCAGGTCAACTCGAAGCCGCCACAGGAGCAGCTCGGGGTACTGGATATCACCATTGGGCTCACTTCCTGCTTCATGTGCTGTCTTCTGCCTGCAGGTTGGGTCCTATCACACCTGGAGAGCTATAAGAAGCGGGAGCGAAGGGAGCGTTTTCCCCTCATCCTTTGACTAGACCGCTCTTGCCATCCCACTTTGATCGTGTTTCCTGCATTCCTGGGTGGCCTTCCCTGGGATCATGTTATTCAATTCCAGTCACCTCTTCAGCAATCATGACCTCTCGATGTCTCCATGGTGACAACTGGGACCACATATATTGGTTCTGCTTGGTGGGGGTCCCCCTTTGTAACAATAAAGTCTATTTAAACCTTAAAAAAATGCATATAAAAGGACTGTAGTGAATAAATTCTAGGTAATGCTTTCTAAGCTACAATGTGTTAAGAATCACCAAATGTGCTTATTAAAAATGCAAATGCTTTGAATTTATTCTCTGAGAGTCCACTGGATTAAACAAGTCAACAAAGAGAAGCTCATGGATAAATAAAAAAAAAGTTTGTTTATTTATTTTACTTATTCACTGACCCCCCCATCACCCCTTCCCCAGTTCTCCCCCCCCCCATCTCCCCTCTCCTCCTCTGAGGAGGTGGGGCCACCTGGGTATTCCTCTACCCTGATACATCAAGTATCTATGAGGTTAGGCATATTCTTCCCCACTGAGACCAGACAAGCCAGTCCAGCTAGAAGAACACATCCCAAAGACAGGAAACAGCTTTTGGGATAGCCTCTGCTCTACTTGTTTGGGACCCACTTGAAGATCAAGTTTCACATTTGCTACATATGTTGGGGGAGGCCTAGATCCAGCCTGTGTATATTCTTCAATTGATGATTCATTGTCCGAAAGACCCAAGGGTTCAGGTTAGTTGACTCTGTTGCAGTTCTATCCCACTCAGGGCCTCTACAGGGGCTCTTCAGGGTCTCTTTCCTCCTCTTCTTTCATAGGAGTCTCCAAGCGCCATCAGCTGTTTGGCTGTGGGTGTCTGCATCTGTCTGAGTCAGCTGCTGAGTGGAGCCTCTCAGAGGACAGCCATGCTACACTTTTGTCTGCAAGCATAACAGAGTACCATTAGTAGTGTCAGAGATTGGTGAGTACCTCTTGATTTTTGATAAAGAAGCCAAAAGCGTACAATGAAAAAAAAAAAAAAGAAAGAAAGAAAGGGGCTGGAGAGATGGCTCAGTGGTTAAGAGCACTGACTGCTCTTCCAGAGGTCCTGAGTTCAAATCCCAGCAACCACATGGTGGCTCGCAACCATCTGTAATGAGATCTGATTTCTGGTTCTGGAAACCTCTTCTGGTTTCTGAAGACAGTTACAATGTACTTATATGTAATAAATAAATAAAAAAATCTTAAAAGAAAAAAGAAAGCATCTTCAACAAATGGCGCTGGTCTAACGGCATGTCTACTGTGGAAGAGTGCAAATCGATCCATATTTGTCACCCTGCACAAAACTCAATTTCAAGTGGATCAAGGACCTCAACATAAAATCACATCCTCTAAATCTCATAGAAGAAAAAAGTGGAAAATAACCTTAAACAAATTGGTACAGGAGACAATTTCCCAAACAGAACCCCAATGATTCAGGCTCTAAGATCAACAGTTGATAAACTGGACCTCATGAAACTACAAAGCTTCTAGAAGGCAAAGGACACTGTCAATAGGACAAAATGGCAACCAACAGATTGGGAAAGGATCTTCACCAACCCTACATCTGATAGTGGGCTAATATGCAAAACTTATAAAGAACTCAAGAAGTTAGACACCAACAAACCACATAACCCAACTAAAAAAATGGGGCACTGAGCTAAAGAGAGAGTTCTCAACAGAGGAGGAATATTGAATAGCCAAGAAGCACTTAAAGAAATGTTCAAAGTCCTTAGTCATCAGGGAAATGCAAATCAAAACAACTCAGAGGTTCCATCAGAATGGCTAAGATAAAAAACTCAAGAGATAGCACATGCTAGTTAGGATGTGGAGAAGGGAACACTCCTCCATTGCCGGTGAGAGTGTAAACTTGTACAACCACTTTGGAAATCAATTTGGCAGTTTCTCAGAATACTGGGAATAGCTCTACCTCAAGACCCAGATATACCACTCCTGGGAATATATCCAAAAGATGTTCCACCATCCCACACAGACATTTATTCAACTATAGATGTACATTTAAAGAAGCATCCCAGACAATTTTGATGATTTGGGGGAAGCTTCCTTTAGAAAACAAAGTAATTCGAAGGGAAAAACAGCATAGAACATTTGTTCCTGGAGGTGGCACACACACTGAAGAATGTGCTTGTTCCCTCAAGGGATCCCTGGAAGCGGTTGTTCTCTGCAGTCTTGGGAATAAATAGATAGCAGCCGAATCGGAGGAAACCGCAGTGAAATAAAGCTTTGTGCTTATGTACGAGGGGCCCGTGGATTCTTCCGGTCAGTTGCATTATTGTTTTGTCAGAACAGTCGCCATTTTGCTACGCTCATCCCCACCCCTACCCCTGCCCTCCGCCCCATTAAAACGATGCACTTGTCAAACTTCTCTTTGGATGTTCTCCAAGTATTTTTAGCAGATTTAAGACTGTCTTCCCTCGTTCCCTGAAGGAGGAAAAAGTACAAGGTCCCGCCAACTCATTGGAGAAGCATCGCTCAAGAGCAGCTTCTGGGGCACCAGCTACAAGGAGTGAGAATGTGGGATAATTTTCAGCCCCCTCCCCTCTGCTCTGTCTCATTTTCACCACCCACCTTGCCAAATGCTCATGTTATCTGCAGCAGGTGCTTTCCTGGCTGTTTAAACAATTTCCCTTCCAAGAGTGATAAATCCCACAGGATTCCCAGGTTTTACTCAGTGCAGAGGAACCACACCAGGCAAGGCAGAGCCTCAGACGGTTTTAGTCTAAAAGATTTTCAGAAAGTGGTAAACTGAGATTGTGTCAGGCATCTGTCTTAGGGTTTCTATTGCTGTGAGGAGACCACAGTAACTCTTAATAAGGAGAACATTTAATTGGGACTGGTTTACAGTTTCAGAGGTTTAGTCCATTATCATCGTGGTAGGAAACATGTTGTTACGCAGGCAGACGTGGTGCTGCATAAGGAGCCCAGAGTTCTCTATCTGGATGGACAGGCAGCAAAGAGAGTGCCACTGGGCCTGGCTTGAGGATTTGAAACCTTGAAGGGACACACTTCCTCCAAGGTCACATCTCTTCTAAAAGGAAGGCCACATTTCCTAACAGTGCCACTTTCTGTGGGCCTATAGGGCTCATTTTCACTCAAGCCACCACAGCATCTCCACCAGGAGCAGAACCCTACAGGCCCAGGTGCTCCAACAGTAACCACTTAGATATGCTTGGACATACCTCAGCTGCTCAACCTTAAATTAGCTTTTCTGCACCCCCTTAATTCTGAGTGCTGCATTTACCAGTCTCTCTCTCTCTCTCTCTCTCTCTCTCTCTCTCTCTCTCTCTCTCTCTCTGTCCTTAAAATCGATACATCATTTGAAAATTCTCTGGGCATTTCACACAGGGTAGTCTGATTCTATTCACCGTCCATTCCTCCTTTAACCCCTCCTGGATACACTCTTCCATGCCCACAACTTTGTGTCCTTTGGTTCTCTCTTCTCTCCCTCTGTCTCCCTCTGTCTCTGTCTCTGTCTCTGTCTCTGTCTCTGTCTCTGTCTCTCTCTCTCTCTCTCTCTCTCTGTGTGTGTGCGTGTGTGTGTGTGTGCGCGCGCGTGTGTGTGTGTGTGTTTAAATAATCTATTAAGTCTTATTCGTGTTGTTGAATATAGGAATCAGCACTGGAGCATGGTCAGCCTACCAGAGGCCACACCATTAATGAAAATTGACTTTTCCTACCCCCAGAAACCTTCACTTGCCCAGAACACTTCAGTTAGGGGTGGGGCCTTATGAGCTGCTCACCCACCTCCTCAATAGAATGGTGACTCTTGATTTTGTTCAGGTGACCACCCTGCCATGACTCTGGGAGTGCAGTGGTCCTGACAGGTCCAGACTGTTTCTCTCTTCTCCGTGACCTCTGACTCTCAGTCTCCCTGCCGCTCTTCCATGATGAACCTTAGGGGAGGGGTGGTTTTATAATACATACTTTCCAGATGTGTTTACCTCTCCTCTTTGCACTTTGAACAGTTGTGAGTTTTTACCACTGTCCACCGCATAACAAACATATTTGTCCTCAGCTCCAGTGAGGGTAGCCCAATTGAGCTAAAGTTTTGGGTTGAGTGTTTCTCTGACTCCAAATGATCTGTTTTTCTTCTTGGCTGTGATCTCTACAATGTCCTCATTCTTCAGTCCCTTGAGTCTAGATGACAGGGGGCCAAGGCAATCCAAGTGCCATCACTGTCTTCCCTTTGATAAAGAATTCTCTCTGCTGGGTGATTGAGAAGGGAGGGCTAAGGTCATAGAAGGACAGATGAGAATGGGGGAGTAAGAACTGTTAGATTCGCAGAATTTTTCTTTAGATCTTATGTAACCCCTAAACTTTTATTTTCTTCTTTATTTTTAACATTTCCTTTTAACTTACTTGTAGTGAGTTCAGCTAGAATCTTTGTCTTTGATGGGTTATTATTTAAGATTCTGTTTTAATGTATGAGGGGTGTGTGTGTGTGTGTGAGAGAGAGAGAGAGAGAGAGAGAGAGAGAGAGAGAGAGAGAGAGAGGAGAGAGAGAATATGTACACGCATGTAGATAGGGCATATAAATGGTTATACATTAAATTTTAATTATTATGATTACACTTGAGTGTTGGTTTTAAGAAATTTCTTTGTTTGTGATGTTTTCATTTTCATACTGGGAACTAAAGCTGCCCCTCCATTGAACATTCATTGAATGATTAGAACTTCAGTGATTGTAAAGACATTGGAAAGATGCTGATCTACTTAGGTCATTAATGGTCATTCATTACTCACTTCTGTGTTGGACCTAACATCTTCATGACTATCATGAGAAACCCTTTGAAATGTATTAACAATTCACTAGCTTCAAAACAGATCACTATCAACCCAGAACCTAACAACTGTCATCGGATAGCATGGAATTTGTTCCCAGACCATAGTCACTTAGAGTTGGTTCCCAAATAAACTATCTCTTGTCCCCTTTGGAGTGCGAGCTGTCTTTCTCACACTGTCAGGTATGGCACTTTTAATGTGGTACCCTGGAGATGATCCACTTTTTACCGGAGGAGTGAGTAGGATTGGAGCCAGGTAACAGCGTGGGCCCCTTGTGCCAACCCATGACTCCTAGAGTTGGTCTGGGACCCCCTTTGATTGACCGTTCCTTGATTTATTTTGAGCTGGTTGTTTAAGATACTAATTATAAGATACTTTTTCTTGTCCCCTTTGGGGTGAAGACTTCCTATCAGAGCATTTGACTTGTTTGTTTGGTTTGAAAGTATTTTGGTTTCCAGCAATTCATGGCTTCATTTTGTTTTGTTTGGTTTGTGTGTTTTATTTGCCCTCAGAAACCTGAAAGCATTTTGGTTTTTGACCATTCAGCTTGTTAAATTACAAGCATTTAGTCTTGTTTTCTGGCCACTTCTATCATATCTAACTTAAAAAGAGAGAGAAAACAAGTATTTGTTACTCCAACCAGTTTTATGTTTTATAAATCTGCTAATTTGTCTTCCAAGTATTTGAAAAAAAAATGGGGGGAAAAACTAACAAAAATTAACTTGACTTTACCATTCCCTCATTGGGGAATACTTACTATCTCTAAATTGTTTTTATTTTCTTGCAGGCTTTTAATTAGAAATCCTAGGCAATAGGCTCTATATAAATCACATATATGTTTATATATGTGATTATACACATACACACACACACATGCAGACACACATATAGGGATCCTGCTTCCATTAAATTTAAAAACATAAATGATTAAATTTAGTACCTTTACCTTTGATGGCTTACTGGTAGCACTTGGGAATGGAGACAGAAAGATTGTGTATTTAAGGCCAGCCTGGGCTACATAGCGAGTGTGGGCCATATAGGGATGTCTCGTCTCAATGGAAACAGAAGGAATCCTGGGAAAAGGACCCCTAGCAAATGCATGAATCAAACAGCACAGTGTGCACCTGTAATGTAGCCAGAGAAGGCAGAGAAAGGAACACCCTTGGGGCTTGATAACCTTTAGGTTCAGTAAGAGACCCTGTCTCAAAAAAAATAAAGTGAAGGGCTAGGAATGGAGGTATAAGCCTTTAATATCAGCACTTTAGAGGCAAAGGCAGGAGGATCTCTGTGAGTTTGAAGTCAGCATGGTCTACAAAGTGAGTTCCAGGACAGACAGGACCACATAGTCTCAAAACAACAAGAACAACAGCACCACAAACAAACAAAGATAGGGAGCAACAGAGAAAGACCCCAGATTATAACCTGCCTACCACACACGCTCATGTGTGTGTTCATATACACACGAACGCGTGCACACTCACAAGAAGAAAACCAGTTAGCGTTTTAAATTATATGCTTCTGCTAGAGATAGTGAGTGTCATGACGGCCAAGGGCAAGGCAGCTGTGTCAGCTTTAGAAAACTCACATGCTTCTATATTTAGTCCGTTGTTGCACTTTTCCCAAGCAGGCAGAATATGTTATTAAATAATTTTGACATTTTAAATTTGGCTTCAAGCAGTAGAGCTGCTGCCTCTAACATCATTGGTCCGGCCCAGGCCACGGCTTCCACAGGAATGGCCATCTTAGGGTGAAGGATTGTCAGCTGCTGGGGTTACCAGAGAGCCAGGGTTTAGCATGTTCTAAAGAAGGAAGGGCAAGTGTCTTGGAGTCACACTGACATGAGATCTCATTCTATCTCCTCCATATGTTAGCTCTGTGGGTAGGCACCTTCACGTCGCTGAGCTTAATATTTCCATTGTTCGGGAGGTTTACTTTTATTATTTTTAAAATATGTGTGTGTGTGCTTGTCTGTCTGTCTGTCTGTCTGTCTGCAGATACCCACAGAAGTCAGAGGCATCATCCCTTGGAGTTGGAATTATCAATGGTTCTGAGCCACTTAACGAGGGTGCTCGGAAATGTACTGGGGTCCTCTGGGAGAACCATAAATGCTCTTAACCAGGGAGTCACCTCTCCAGCTCAATTGCTCCATCACTGAAATGTATATCACACATATTATAGATGAGCAGCTGGAGGCTCTAAAGAGACAGTATATGTAAAATTTTATCTACACAATACATACTAACTTTACCTTTTCTTTCTATTTGAGCCATCCGTCTAACCCTAAGTAGAGCACACCCAAGCTCGTTAGAGTTTATCTTATTCTTTAAGACTTCGTGAGAGAAAAAAATGAGTAATCACTCCTGTAGTACACCCTATGGCTTGCTTTGAGAGACAGGGTCTTGGTCTATAGGTCAGGCTACCCTCTTAACTGAGGTCCTCTTGCTTCCATCTCCCAAGTATCGGGATCATAGTCATAAGTCAATATACACAACTCTACTTGTCAGAAAATCATTTATAACTGACCCAACGATTACTTTTCCTCCCTATACATTCCTCGGAGACCATTCAAGCTCTCAGAAGTTGTTCTTACTTTTCTCTAATAAATCTACATCCATTCTTTTAGAAAAAATATTGTGTTTTTTTTCCAAAGTTTTCTTTCTTTCTTTCTTTTTTTTTTTTTTTTTTTTTGAGTGGTTCCCCTTTCAGGTCCTTGGCGGGAAAGGAAAGCAGTCAGCCTGAATTGATCAGGTTCAGATATTCTCTATGAGGACAGCAAGGAGATCCCGTGGCAATGATCAGCCCCCAGACATAAGTGACAGAGGGAGAAAGGAAGAATGAAGGTCAGAGAGAAAGAAAAGATGGCTACCCATAATTGCTTCGTGCTCCACGTTGGATGCCAAATGTGACTGGGGAAGTTGGGGCTCCCTCCTTGAGTTCTTAATCCTGTTAACAAAATAAATTCAAAATAGTCAGTAGGGCTATTAGGGTTTGTGAGGAAACACAGGGCAGGCAAGGTGTAAATCTTAACCACTAGAAGGAGGGATGTGGAGAAAAAGAGAGAGAGTTAGGCTGGCACTTTCAATGGAAGAGAGCAAGCAGCAGTGGCAAAAACAGTGTGCCTACCTCAGAGGAAGAATGAGAAAACACAGGGTAGCAGAGAATGCATGCCTAGCCTTTGGCTAAGAGATAGAAAAGAATAAAGAGAGAAGAAAGAGGAGAGGAAGAGGGGGAGGGGGAGGAGGAGAAGGGGAGATGGAGGGGGAGGAGGAAGAGGATGAAAGGAAAGGGAGGAGGAGGGGGGAAGAAAGATGAAGAAGGAGGAGGAGGGGGGAGAGGAAGAAGAAGAGGAGGAAGAAAAGGAAGAGGGAGGAGGGGGAGAGGAGGAGGAGGAAGAGGAAGAGGAGGAGGAAGAGGAGGAGGAGGAAGAGGAGGAGGAAGAGGAGAGGAGGAGGAGGAGGAGGAGGAGGAAGAGGAGGAAGAGGAAGAGGAGGAGGAGGAGGAAGAGGAAGAGGAGGAGGAGGAGGAGGAGGAGGAAGAAGAAGAAGAAGAAGAAGAAGAAGAAGAAGAAGAAGAAGAAGAAGAAGAAGAAGAAGAAGAAGAAGAAGAAAGGAGATACTTTTCAAACTTACCAGAGGTGTGCTGCTTCAGCTCCCTAAACAACTGATTCCTTTTGTCTCTTTAGCACAGCTTTTGGTGAGCCAGCCTTCCGAGGGGTGGTCCTTTAGCCAGTCAAACTGGATTAACTCTTCCCTGAGAAGACACCTGTATATGATGTTCTAACCTTCGCAGCAGATCAGACTCCCTTCTCCAACCAGGGATGGAGGGATTCGGTTAGAGGGTGGAAAAAGTGCACCTTACAGGCGCCTGTGATAGCGAGGAAAGGGAGAAACCTCACGGTGCAGCAGTCATATCATAAAGCAAAGACACACTTGGGAAACCCGTGGGATGCTTGTGCAGGCCTTCGAGTTTCTATATAATTTAACATTTATCACATTAAACATCTTGGGTGAGAAGTTGTCTGCTGGCCACCGAAGAGCCAACCTGATCGTCCTGTCTGGAAGCGATTCAGACCGTGTTTGTTTATAACTCATTGGTCTCAGCTACTAGCCCAGTGCTCCATCACAGATCCTGTCTTGGGTTTCATTGGGGGAAGGTTAGAAACGTTTGATCAGCAACACTACCCTGACAAAAGTAAATGCATATTTTTTTTCAAGTAGCTAATTATTGTAAACAAACAAACAAACAAACAAACAAACAAAAAACAAAAAAGCAAGCTAACTAGAAGAGATGTCAGTAAGAGAATTCAGACACCACACCACCCCCATTCACTTTCTTTCTTTCAAAAATCTTTTCAGTAGATCGGTTGTAGCCTGCCGAGGACTAATCTATTCCAAACTTTTTGCTGGCTGGTGCTATGGCCAGTGAGCCAGCCAGCTGGCCGGTTAGCCAGCTCTTTCTAGATTCTCAACACCCTTTTTGCTGTGTCAGCCAGTTTCCAGTGAGCCAATAAGGAGATGTGGAAGCTGTCACGAGAGTGAGAGAAGCAGACGTTAGGTGGAGAGAGGTTGATGACACTTCAGAGAAATAAAATAATAAAACCAAACATCTAACTCAACTTTGGACACTTCTTGACTCAGCCATTTGACAACCTTAAATGTGACAGCCTAAATGTCACATTTACTTGGCAGGGCATTGCTTACAGGGTCAGGCTGTATGCTGACCGAGAAACTGCTGGGCTGACAGTGTTCAAGGAAGCTGGGGCTACTGTGTCCATCTGGAATACCCAGAAATTCTAGTGCAGGACCAAAAAGTTCATTTGTTGGGAGCCAGAAGATTAGGAGCCTTATTTCCTAAATAAAATGTTTAATTCATCGTAACTCTTACTGAAAAAGATTATCGCCATGTAATCTGCTGCAGGAAGTGTAGTGGTGTCCATTTATCCAAACTTTTGCTCTCCACAGTGTCATTTGTCCATTGTCAGTGGTATCCCAAAAAAAAATCAAAGAGGTAACTCCAGGAATAAACTCCAGTCCATACATTTTAAACTGTACGCCGTTCTGAGCAGTTTGATGCAATCTCTTTTAGGATATTAGAGTCTGTGTTTACAATTATGCTATATTATTATTCATGTTATTCATTTTTTGTACATAACTCACAAATTAAACTTTACTACATAAATTAGGTATAACAAGCAAACAGAATGTATGGGTTTTGGTGTTATTCAAAGTTTTTGGTATCCACTAGGGTTCTTAGAAAATATCCCATATAGATATGAGGGACTGTTGTAAAAATGATCTTCCAGGAAAAGAATGCTTCTGTTCTTGGCAAAAATCATGTTATAGGTGCTGTAACACACACACACACACACACACACACACACACACACACACACACCCCCCACACACACTTTCTTTGGGAACATCAGGTGATCTACTACGCTAAAACAGACCAAAGCAAAGCGAACCTAACAATTTTTCCCCCCAAAACAGTGCAGGGCTGTGGATATATAATTACATATTTTAAACAAACTCTGCTTGTCAAGCGGAGAGTAAGGGGGAGAAGAGAGGCTTTATTAGGTATTTATTAGGTATTTTTTTTATCAACTCACAAATGGCAAAATTAAAAGTCAAATGAAGGGGTTTCTTGTAAGAAAGTAAACTTGCATCTTGCTTTTCAATATCCAGGACGATTTTTTTTTTTCCGTGAGAAATGGAAATGGGATGTACATTGCCTGTCTCACAAGGACAAGCTGATTGAAAGAAATAAGATATAGAAAATTTGACATGAATCTTGACCTTTACTGAAGTGCTCTGATTCTGTCCTGGTTCTGCATTTTATTAAAGACGGAGTCTTGTCAGGCGTGGTGTTGACACCTTCAATTCCAGCACTGGGAGGTGGAGGCAGGGCGATCTAGACTTCCTTTCTCCGGTCCCGGATGAGGACTTAAACGAGGTATTTGGTTCCGGAATCTGAGCTCCCAAGCACTGGACCATGCACGATGCATTAATGAAAACCGTGGGCCGGTGCCCTTAAATGACTCTGAGCGATGGCCATGTACATGAAGTTTTATTTGGTATCTGTAGCGACGCCTCGATTTAGGAGAGATTTGCATCTCTACTGTAAATGGACATTACTAGTATATGTTTTGACTTACTCTGATGATTGCCTTCGTTTCCTGTGTGTGTGTGTGTGGGGGGGGATTATTCTGCCTACAACTAATCTCTACAGATTGTCCTCTTTCCTCTACTCGTTCTGCTTTTAATTTCCAAACAGCCAGAAACTGGATCAGTGCACACGGCAGAACTGTGTCTAACCTCAAGAGTCGGAGGTCATTGCAGGAAACGCGGTCTGTAGCGAACGGATGTTGACGCGTCTGTGGCAGAATCTTTATTTTTGTCATGTTTTACGTTCCCATCGGTGACCTGTGCCCTTTACATGGCTAGAGAGACGACTTCTCAAGAAACGAGCATAAACCCCAATGCATGTCGTCCCTTCCGCTTGCTTCAAAGTGTTTTCATCACCACCCCAATTAAAAGGATGGCCTCATTCCTCAGGCTTCTAGGGAGGGAGCCATCTGAGGTTGGAAGTAAAAGGAGTGACTACAACTTGTACAAAAATAACTCTCCCAGGTGGTTGAGGGACTAAGTTACCACTCAGCTGCTTGATAGCGCTGAGCACTTGTATTTTGGAGGAGGAGGAGAACCAGAGAAAAGTAGCCAGAGAGACTGGGCTGGAGTCCAATACTAAATAGAACAGAAGTTGCCAGAAGCATGGCAGATGAACTGTTAAGATTTTCTATTGCTTCATTTATACCACTCGTCCACCCCCCACCCCCACCCTCACCCCCACCCCCTCATCCCCGCCCACCACACACCACTCTAAAAAGAAAGAGAGGTGCGAGCCATAGATTTTAAAGGGTTTGGTAAAACTTGAGAATAGAATAGGCTGAGGGAACCGTGGCTCAGAAGAGGTCTTAGTGGGGCTCACGCCCTGGCTTTTCACCCGTGCTCTTTTAGCACCTCTGTGCGGCGAAGCTGACATGGTTAGGCTCGCCACTTTTCCTCCAATCCTGTGTTGACTGGTTTCGAACTCGCAGTGAAGCTCTTGCCTCAGGAAGCACACATTTTCGCAAGCATGATGATAACCACGTACAGCCCCCAAGCACACTCCCAAGCTCTGCGGTCACTTACGGACTGGAAACTCCTATTTCACAAACACAACATTTTATGAATCAAATATTTATAAAGATTTCCCCTGCGCTGCCGTCCCCCTTTTATTGCATTCCAGAGAAAACCCTACTTTTAAAAATAGTTTAATGTCTGGCCAATAATTGAAGTTAGACGTTTAAAATATGGTAATTAGAAGCAGGCTTGCGCTCTTGCTTGGCAAATGTAGTAAATGCTATTCTATTGGAACGAGCTCACCGAGGAACACAGTGAGCTTTTTATTAGCCCCAAACTGGGGAATTACTGTTCCCTGGTGGTAGCACAGACTCATTGCAGGCTACTAACTGGTGGAACAAAGGCTTCCAAATTTAGTCCTGTAATAAATCACCTCTTCATAAGTACTTCCATTAACCTTGCACGCGATTGGTGTTTTGAGACGGGGTCTGGCTCTGAGGCACAGGCTGCCTTGAACTTAATAATTCTCTCGTTTCATCCTCCCGTGTACTGGAATTGCAGATGGGGACCCCCACATTCTCATATGAAAGCTTGCAGGTAAAGAAAAAGAAACAAAATCTCCAATTGCCTTTCCCCAACAAGGTGGGGTTTGTTTATGTTCAAGTAAGTGATAAGATAGAGGGTAGGACGTTATTTTTTTTTTAAAGAGGAAATTCCTTCTTATGGAATCACGTGGCGCACAGACTGGGTGCCATGTTTTTTGAAGTGCTCCGTGGAGTCTGAATGCTGGTGGTGTATATGCTCAGCTACAGGATGAGGCCCTCGGTAGCTCACCAGTGGAGCAATTGCCACAGAGTAAGGAACAAAGGTAATGACGGACTTATGCCGATTGATTAGTGGATGCTTAGACTCCTGCTGCCATTGTTGGGCCTTGCTGGAGGCCCTGTTAGGAGTGTTAGCTTTACTCTGGCTACACGAACGACCCTTACCCTTCAGGGTAGAGATTTGAGTCCACCATCTTAGAAAAGAGATCAACCTGCTAGGCAGCTGTCGCGCAATTCAGAGTTCAAGTTGGGGCATGCTTTTCAATGTCTTTATTAAGAAATATCAAAAGTTGATTACCCATTCCACACACAGTTGTACAAAGTTCAAGTGAAAGGGTGTGCAGGGGCGCCATCTCTATGTTGGTTTAAAGTCTATGGTAGTTTGTCAAAAGGGCGAGCCATAGCTCCGATTCCACTGTTTCTACTAGATCACAGCAAAATGCCCCGCTACCTGAAAGACCATTGATACATTATAAACTCTTATTTATATACTCATCTTTTTATTTCTTCATCATCTTTCTTTTTCTGAAGAAGCTGACAGCTGCTGATAGGAAGCACAACATTTGGGTCCCGTTTACCGTTGTTTATGCTATTACTTCTTCTTTGGGTGCTCACAAACATTGCATGCTACATGTTACAAATCACACATGGGGGACTCCAGCACACTGTTATCTTAATTTGACAATGAACACAAAAGGGAGAAATTGCTTGTCCCGGAAACAAAACACTATGGTCCTTCTGTGGAACTTTCTGGTATAGGACAAACCTGATACTATCACTGAGCTCCAGTCACACTGGCAGACAAGAGAGATGCGGGAACACCAGTATACAATAGTGGAAGGAGAACTTTCAGGGACGTGACATCCCACGCGATGTCACAGGTACTGCCTCAGGAGGGAATCACACTTTCACAGTAATTGGGGATAGGAGGTCGTTGGGAAACAGCCATGGTATGGTGTGCCTTGGTTAAGGCTTGTGCTGGTTTGTCTAAGCGTCGATTTCCGGAGATTGTCTAGCAACGTCAGAAGGAGCCATTTTCAGAGGAAGGACTCCTTATTCACCCACATGAGGCTGCGCGTCTCATTGGGCTTGCATTCATACTCAATGACGGAGAACGGGCTTCCCCACTGGCAGTGGTCTCGCTTGTGGTAATTGTAGAACTTGACTTGCCACACCGTCTCGAAGGTCCCAATGTCTGTGAACTGAAGGAAGAGAGGCAACCATGAAAATCTCATCCTGCCACAAGCCGTGGATGCCTGCTAAAGTCAGCGACACAGCCCCTGGCAATCAGGTCTCAGTAGCCACGCCTCTCTCAGTCTGCCCAGCTTACACATTTCCTTTTGTGAACTACGTTCCTAGATTGTTGGAGATATTTTTTCCAGATCTCTTTGGCATTGAACTGTTTCATGAATTTTTCTTACTTTTCCAAGTTTAGATTTTTGAAAAGCTAACCGTAGACTCTCACCGTTTCATTGGTTTTCCTGACATTCTCCTTGCCACGGAAGGGAATCGGAAATAGGAGTACCAGGAGCCTTCCCTGCCTGGAATGGGCTTGAAGTGGGTGGGACACAGTGTCAGACGTTGCTTTAAAGTCTGATGGTCTCTGGCCTTCTAGCTCTCTGCTATACCGAGTGCTTGCTGATAACTTCTAAAAGATTCTAAAAAATTTCTTGTTTATTCTATGGTTAAAAAAAACAAACACTGGTTTCTCCTTAACTCTGTGCTTTGTTAAGCATCACAACTCTCTGTGCTTTATTTAACTCTTTATGCTTAATTAAGTGCTAGGGAAACTTAACTTTTTCTTACTGTTCTGTGCTTCATTAAGGTTAAAAACTTAACTCTTCATTACTTGTGCTTTAATAAGTAGTTATACCCGGCAATTAACACATACTGTTTAGTAGTAGGGAATTAAGTAAAAGTATTGATTGCTGGGGTTCCTGGTGAAAGAGCTAAGCTGATTAACTCTTTGTGAACCAGAGAGGAAGGAAAGAAAAAATAATTAATATGCTCTATACAGACAAGTATGCACAGATACACATACATTCATACAACCATACTCTGGCAAGGTCTGACCATCTGTTACAATCAACTCTACAAGTATTCATGAGTGCTTACACACATACACACACAAACATATAGACAAGCAGACATACATATTTGGATGGATGGATGGATGGATGGATAGATAGATGGGTAGATGGGGCAAAGGCCCTCAAGCCAAACCATTCAACCAACAACTTTATTTCTTTTCTCTGGTCTTTTATCCCTTCTTAGACAAAAAGTTCTTTAGAAAATTATCTCAGAGATAAAATGTTATATAAAATGGGAGCTACAGAGGATGTTGATATTAAGTTCAAATCAGTGTTTCATTATAATATACTCATTAAAAGTTCAAAGCAACAGTTTTTACATGACCTTTCCTTATCATAGCACACACCTGTGACTTTATCCTTGGACCTAAACATTTTTCCTTGAATACAAAATTGTCCCAAGTCTATTTTTCTTTTTAGTGTGATTATGAAAGCTCATTGTAGTTTTTATAATGCGGCCTTTAATTACTATTATGAATGGGCAATTATATTCTTTAATCCAACTTTATATCTTCTTTCTAGTAACTAAGACCATTTCTAAAAACTTTCTTCCTAAAATTATGTGAATCAAGTCAGAAATCCTATACAATCATTATCTATTTATCTATATAGCATCACTACAAGATAGTACATCTTTGTAAGTCTGCAGAAACCTGCTCAAAAGGGTGGGTCAATACCCTTATATATTTATATATATATTTAATATATTTAATAATACCAGGAAAAGCATATTAATAGCAAGAATCTTTTCTAAAATGGATTTCTCCCAGGCCTTGCCTACTGGAGCAAATCTGTCATAGATGTTAATCCAAGGTGGACCTAGATCCTACATCACCTGCTAGTTTTTAGCTTCTCCTAATGATCGTTCCTGACAGAAGAAGAAAGGGAATAGTATTGACTGGCTATCTTTTGGGTTCTCTTTCAAAAGACCATAGTACAAGAAAATGTCTATATTCTGTATCTAAATATACATAATTGTTCTTTTGTAACTAGTCTCAATTCAGGTGAGAACATTTGATTGAAGGTGACAACCACAAAAACTCCACTTCAAAGTATTGGATTTGTAAAGATTATTGTCAAATATCGAAGTAGTCTAAGTCAAAAGTCTGTGCCCATGTCTCAAGTGTGTGTGTGTGTGTGTGTGTGTGTGTGTGTTATACTATACAGCTACATATTATATATACACATGAATAGTAATCTATTCAAACTATTAATGCCTATTGTGTACATTATATACAATAAAAAATTGTATAAGGCATGATTACTGCTTTTAAGATGTTTGCATCCCAAGCAGATATAATAGCTTACACTGAAATCCCAGCATATGGAAGGCTGAGAGAAAAAGACTGCCATGAGTTCAAGGCCAGCCCCAACTACTGTGGGAATGAAAGTTATCATTCTACTAGAGTTGGAAGATAGGTTCAGGAAAATTACTGCACAGGATTCTGAGCTGCAAGGACGGGTTTGTCTGGTAGCCAAAGAGGGCACAGAATGCTCTGGAGGCCGCTGGGCAGGTGCTCAAGTGGCCTGGGGTTGGCCTGGGGTTTGCCTACTGCAGCTATTTAGAGCATCTGGCATTAAACAGCATTATGCTTGTGGTTATTTTCTTCTCTGATCTTCCTATGATGGGAAGGGGCAGGAATGACTTGGCAGGAATCGTAGACTCTCCAAGAGCCAGGAGACATAGAGAGAAGGGCAGCAAGCAAGGCGAGCTTTTATAGTTTGCAGTTGATACAGGAGGAGGGTGATCGGGTGCTTCACAGAGAGCTTTCCAAGGAGCTCAGTACTCAGCAATTTCACCATTGCCTCACCGATAACTTGATCCCAGAGCAAGTTCTGGGCTTGCCTTTGGGAACCGTGTCTGATGTGAAGCATGGGATGATACCACTAGAGTCTACATACTGTCTGGGTACGAAAAGAGTATCTCTTCTTGGAGGGCCATGGTAAAGACCTACGAGCTCATTTATAGTAACCTCAGGCTGGGATTAACTGAAAAGCCCTCACTCTTCACTTGATGGGAGGCAAGTTTTGGTATATATGTGAAATGACATCTGACTGACCCATCAATAGGACATGTAGATTTGGGTAAGAACAGGGCTGGATACTTGCTTAGAAAACATGCAAGACTCTGAGATGATCCTCAGTTAAAACTAAAAGCCAGGATAATATTGCTCTAATGTCCAACTTAATTCTGTTTGCTAAGACAGTATGTGCAAATCTAGATTCTAGAGTATACATACCATGTGATTCCAATTATTTTGAAAGTATATGACAAAATACAGGCTATACTGACAGAGAATATCTGTGGGTATCTAGCCTGGTGGGTGAGTTTGATGGAAATGTGCAGGATACTGTATTTATTATTTGTAAAGCATGCCATACAGCCGATTGCTTTCTAGATCAGTCTTCATTTGCAGTTAGTCACAGGAAGGTAGCTGCTGACACCCTAATTAAGAGTCCTTTGAAAGTCAGGTTAAAGACATGAGTGAATGTAGGGCCAGAAGTTGTGTTTTCTATAAGATCACTGTAACCTTCAGAGCAGTGGAAAACTGAACATGGAAATGCTTACTTAGAGAGAGGACTACTATATAGCAATTTAAGATTTTTCTATTATTTTTTACTCCTCCATGAATCAAGTACAGTACAATAGTGGGTGCGTGCCATTGGTCCAGGAGTGCAGTTCAGTGGTAGGGTACTTGCTTAGAGAACATGAATGACCCTGAACTGATCCTCAGTAAAAGCTGAAATCCAGGATAGTATTACTCTGATGTCCAACTTAATCCTGCTTGCTAATGTTGGAAACTGATGGAATATATTTGTTTTCCTATGTGCTTGTTTTTACTTTTAAAATTTAATGAGAAAGAAGCCTAAACCCCACCAAACTGTTAGCATTTTTACCACATAGTATAAAATATGTAATAAATGAAATATTACACGAGTTGTTATGAATTTCTAAGACTCTTAGGACCAAAAGATTGAACAATGGTTCATTAAAAGGAAACTGGTGGCAGGAAAGATGGCTCAGTGACTAAAGGCATTGTTGCTCTGCAGAGGACAGGGTTCAGTTCCCAGCACCCACATGTTGGCTCACAACTATTTGCTACTACAGTTCCGTGGGATCTGAGGCCTCATCTGTTCTCTTTTGCCTCCTGCATTACAGTACACACACACACACACACACACACACACACACACACACACACACGCGCAGAAAATAAAAAAAGTAAGTATTTAAATAATTAAAAAAAGAAAACTATGATTAATGTGTGGAAGTCACTCAAACACAGTATTAGCAATCAAGCAACTACAAACCTTTACAGAGATAGCAGTTATGTATCCAATTAGCTAAAATCCTTTATTCTGGGAGCTCACTGTTAAGAAGGTATTGTGACAAAGGTCTTGTATTGGGGTGATGGATTTGCAAAGGCATTATGGAGTAATTCAGGTTATCAATATGATGTACAGCATGCATAGAATAGTCTTAACCAGAAAAAGAATAGGACAGTTTATACACATAAGCTCGACTATGTAAAATCTAAAGCACATTAAAGCTGAGCCTTCAATTCTATACAATCAAGACATCTATCTTTTCCTTCAGATTTTTTCAATGATAAAGTGTTATTTTCCAAATGAAATGACTTACCCTACCTCGAAACTTAAGACTGACGTGTTATAAATTCCATTAAGAATATGTACATCCTGATGGAAATATCACAGCTTTGTCCAAAATAAGAGAGCAGTGGCTGGTACAAGTGGTTATTTTATATAATAACTCACTTTTTAAGATGTAGTCTTGTTATCTTTAATTGACGGGGAGCATTCCAAGTGATAGGCAAAAGTAAATCATAAAATTCAACTGAAAGTTAGATTTTAAATTATAACGTTTAATCTTTTTTCAGATACAGCCTCACTGAGTACCTCCAGCTACCTGCAGCTTGCTGTGTAAATCGGGCTGCCCTTGAAATCACGAAGATCTTCCTGCTTCTGCCTTTTGAGGGTGGAACCATTTGCTGTCTATCTGGCCACTAAAGGTATTGTCTAAAGTACATATTTTAATAGTAAAACGTTCTACTATGAAAATATTTTCTTAATAAAGCTGATTAACTGGGAAATGCAGCAACCCTGAAGCCACGTACCAGGTAAGTGAGGGAAAACAGTGCTTTTTCTTGAAATAAGAAAGAGCTAGATATAAAATAACAAAAGAAAAACTTTAAATAATATAACCAACCACAAATAGGAGAAAACTTAGGGTATTACACTTGCCTGAAAAAAAGTTTAAGTCAGGAAAGTCTTTTTTAAAAGTTTATGTTTAGTTTATGTGTGTGGGTGTTTTGACTGCCTGTATGTTCATGTACCATGTGTGTTCAGTACCCACAGTGGCCAGAGGGGGCGTCAGATCCCCTGGAACTGGAGTTAGAGACAGTTGTAAGCTTCCATAAAAGTGCTGGGATAGTACCCTGGGTACTCTGGAGCAGTAACAAGTGTTCTTAACCACTGAGCTACCTCTCCAGCCCTTTAAAGTTTTAACCTAAGAATATTTAGTGATGTTCAGTAGCACAAGAGACTAAAATAGAAATGTGCCGACAGCAGCAGTCAGCCCATACATGAGGTATTAGTGTATATTCCTCATTTGGTTTTGCTTCTCTTGATTACTGCTAAAGTCCAAAGTCAAGCTCAGTACACTGCCGATAAATCTGCCTATCTCCCTCTCTCCCAGCTCTTAGGTCTTTTAAACATTTCCCGCTAATTTTCTGGAGTTCCACTTCCAGTCCTTTTCCTATATAGCTCAGGCATTTTCTCATCTGTCCGAGAACAGAAACAACCACATATGCTTGTTTCTCTGTCCTGGCCCCCCTGACTCTTATGAGAAAAAATAATAACTTTTAAGATCTACTGTTTAGAAAATGTCTTTGAAATTAATAAACTCTTTTCTCTCATTTTGTTTGTTTTTTTTTGAGAATTCTGTATACTGTACTTTGACCATTTACTTCTCTCTCAACATTTCTCAGATCCATGTAAGAGGATCCAACTTGAGTCTTCTCTTTTATTTTTTTTAACCCATCAAGTACAGTTTGTGTTCCTTATATACACCTGGATGATTGTCCACTGGAGCAAGGTTGACATATCAGGGGCCACACTCTAAAAGGATTGATTCTCTCTTTGCCAGAAGCTATCACTTGCCAATAACTCTTCAGCTAATGGTGGGACTTTGTGCTGACCTCTCCTCTCCAGGATGACATTTTTGTCTGGCTTAGGTTTGCATAGCTCATGTATGTGCTTTCACAACTGTTATGAAAAATTAAATCCTTGAAAAATGAATGAGAAGAATAAAACTACCAATGTCATGGACAAAAAGCAAAACAGGGAATAATTATAGGTTGCATAGTCTTTAAGCTTGTGTAATCTTTATAGCAACAATTTCAATAAAGATGGATGTCTTGATCATATTTGCTCCTCTCACATTACTGAGATCCACCCTCCTTCTCTACCCATCCCACTTGAGTCCTCTTTTTA
Source organism: Rattus rattus (assembly GCF_011064425.1). Taxonomy (NCBI): domain Eukaryota; kingdom Metazoa; phylum Chordata; class Mammalia; order Rodentia; family Muridae; genus Rattus; species Rattus rattus. Next base: position 85,557,252 of record NC_046164.1, on the reverse strand, counting down.
GAGAGAGAGAGAGAGAGAGAGAGAGAGAGAGAGAGAGAGAGAAGATGAAAATAGGTTTAAATCTTTGATAACTCATTCACTCATTCATTCATTAATAATTTCAGATACTTAGGAAAACATACCAATTCTATTTAAATACCTTCAGTCAAAGATGAGAACATTTCTGTTTGTTTTATCAATCTGAATCACCCTAACAACACAATTTCATAAACAAGTTATAAATAAAGATTTATACAGAAAATGTCATGGCCTTATATACGCATTTGTGTATTGTTTCTATATTTTGAAATATTAAATTTAGAAATATATCGGTAGGATGTGAAGACCAAGAATGTTTTTTAATAGAATAAAAGGTTAAAGGGTATGTGCATTTGTGTTAGATATCTGTTTCAACTGATAATGGATCTGATGTTCAGTGCACGGTGACATCACTGCCATCTCAACATATGTGAGTGAGTACACACTGTGACTACTTTCATGACAAAAGTGATAATTTGCGTTTGTTCTGTTTTATATGTCTTTTTAAAAATCTCTCTCTCTCTCTCCCTTTCTCTCTCTCTCTCTCTCTCTCTCTCTCTCTCTCTCTCTTTCTCTCTCTGTGTGTGTGTGTGTGTGTGTGTGTGTGTGTGTGTGTGCCTGCAATGCATGTGGGTACCCATGTGGCCAGAAAAGAGAGTTGGTTCCCCTGAAGTTAGAGTTATAGGCTCAGTAGCAGCTCAGTAGCTCAGTAGTTGTGGGTGCTTTGAACCAAACTTGCACCATGAAGCAGTTCTTAAAACATTTATCTCCTTCATCACGACTGTACTAACATCAACAGATACGAGGAAGAACTTGGACCATGTTGTGTTGACTCTGCTCTCAGCAAGCTAGAAATGGAAAGCTTTTGAACTTATTAAGGGGCACTGGCAAAGAGTCTGTAGCAAATGGTGAGAGAGTGAGGATTTTGCTCATGAGATTAGAAACCAAAGCTATAAACACCTACCCCACTATCCAACACTGTACTCACTGTACTGGAAGTTCTAGTAAATGCCTAGAAACAACAACAACAGCAGCAGCAGCAAGTGTGGTGTGAAATCAAATGTTTCCATTCTCAGATGAAAACTCTGTCTGCAGAAAACGCTAAGCAATTGAACACAAAGCTACTAGGATGAGTGAATTTGGTAGGTGTACAAGACACAAACTTCTTACTATTTTACAGGTGAGCTTTGACGTTGATATATTTATATTTTTACTAACAGCAAAAGTAAAGTCATAGTCCTCTTTCTTTGTGCAAAGAGTTGAGTTCTTTTCTTAGGAGTTGTCTACTGCCATTACTAAGCTCACTTTCCATTTGCTTATCTTATTATTATTATTTCTTTCCTATTGGTGGCTTTTTTGTGTGCATAATTGTGACAGCTCTTGTCAAACATTACCAAATACCATAAGGAACAAATTTTATATTGTGGACATGTAAGGTCACCTCTTTCCATCACATATTAACCTCATAACTACCTCATCTCTTCTCTGCTTTATTAGTCCAGATTGCTACAGACAATGTTCAACAAAGGGGCATTAGGAGGATTCATGGAGACAGAATCTCCATTTCCCTGCTCTCCTAGGAAGAGCTAAATAAGAGAGACTCCAGCAGGAAAACCCATGAGCTTGAGACTCGTGGTGTGGTGGTTTGAATGAGAATGGCTTCCATAGGCTCATATGTTAGAATACTTGGTCCCTGGTAGATAGAACTTTTGGGATATAATTAAGAGGTGTAGCCTTGTTGGAGGAGGAGTGACTGTTGGAGGAGGTATGTCATTAAAAAGTAACAAAGACATAAAGTGAGACGTGTTTGAGGGATTTTTATCTTCCCAATGCCATAGATATATCATTAAGTCATTGACTCGAGATTGCTCAGATTTAGTACTGTAATTGTTTATCTCAGGATTGCCTCTATTGTGTCCCATAGATTTTGGCTTGCTGTGTTTTAATTTTCATTAAACCCTAGGGGATTTTAAAAGTTTCTTCTTTAATTATTCCCTGTCACAATTATCAACAGTGGGCAGTTAAGTTTCTGTGAGTTTATGTACTTTCTATAGTTTCTGTTACTTTTGATATATAGCTTTATTTCATTGTGGTGAAATAAGATATAGGTTATAACTTAAATTCTCTTAACATGCAGGTAAGTACGTGAAAGCTGAAAGGAAGCACTTAATCTCCCTGAACTGGAGACTCAGGTTGTCAGGTGGGTGTTAGAAATCAAACCTAGGTCCTCTGGAAGGGGAGCAAGAGCTCTTAGTAGTGATCTCTCCATGCTCTTTTGTTCAAGCCACCTTTCTTCTTCCAGTGGAAACTCCCATAATGTTCAGAAGGTGGTTAAGTCTGGGTATGGTTGGGATAATTCACCATTATGTGTCTGGCATTGAGGGCTGCAGGCTGCAGGCTCTATTTTTTTCTTCTGAGACTTAACTACTGTCTAGAAGTCTTGGTGCATGGGTGGTAGCAAGCAGGGAAAGCCATGGTCCCTCAGCTTGTAGAGGAAGCTGTGTGGGTTGGGCTTCTGGGGAAAAATTGCTGGGTGGCATATATGGGGTAGTTACAGGAAGCTGGGCACATAGGGTGGGGCTCCCACTTGGCTCATGCAGACCTAAGCATGGGAATGTGGGTTCTTTACTTAGTGTAGGAGACTATGTGCAATTTTACAAAATAAATACTGATGGACTTAAAAGGTCTGTTTAGTCCTTATACAACAATAACATGCTGTTTTTAATGTACTAGCCTCATCTCTAGATAGGTCCTCTAAACTAAAAGCCAATAAAGAAACCTCAGAGTTAAACTATACTACAGGGCAAATTGACTTATATTATAAACATATTTTTCTCATGAAACCTTTTAAAAAATGGATCACATTCTAGGCAACAAATCAAGATTTAGCAAATAAAAGAATCAAGATAACCCTTGTATCTTATTAGATTGTAGTACAATAAATTATAAATCAATAGAAAGAACAACTAGAGAAAAAACATAAATACATTGAGATTGAGCAATACATACTTGAAGTATTTGTAAGTGGTTGAATGAACCAGGGATGGCATTTAAAATTCCTTAAGTCATGTTGTTGAGATGGGTTAACGTGTAAAGGGGGTAAAGGCATTTGATCCCAACCTTGCCAATCTGAATTCAATCCCTGGGACTCACATGATAGAAGAAGAAAAACAACTACCACGGAGCTGTCTTGTGATATATACCGAGACATGCATGATATGAAAATATGAATTATCATGAACTGTTTTATTGAAGCAAATGAGACAACTTAATAAAATTAATTACTTCAAAGGCGAAATTTTCAAATGTGACTAGCCTGATAAAACTGAATTTTAATAGAAAGCTTTAGAGGAACTCTACCCAATATATTATCAGATCTGGAAGGACTCTTCCAGAAGTGTGTGAACTCTTTCTAAATCATGTGACTCATGAGAGTGAGACCAGACCAATCACTTCCAGAAATAGATTGAAAAATTATCACTAAGATATTAATAAGCAAAGTCTAGCAACAATCATACCACAATCAATTACTACTTACCCTGGAATTTAAGTCTATTTTAACGTTGAACAAAAGCTATATAATATATTATGAACAAAACAAAATGAAAATACCTAATGATAAACTCTGAAAATACACAAAAATTTTAAAAAGCATTCTGTAACATCATAATGAAAATGCTCAGTAAAGCAGAAGGGAATCTTTAACCATACTTGAGTTTATACAGAGTTATAACTGTCATACTATTAAAAACTTGAACTCTTTAGACCTCAGCTGCTCAGGTGCAGATCAGTCCAATCAGATGAGTTGAGCCCATGCCAACTGAACTGCTCTACTCCCTAGACTCCCTTCCCCAAGACCCATTCTACCACTCCCCTACGACTATATCAAAGCCTGCCCCTTGGGTGGATCCCATCCCCAATTCTGGCAGTCTCCAGCTACTCAGGTGCAGGCCACACCAGACAGAAGAACAGAGACTCCCCTGCTGTGTGAAAGATCAAGCATGTTGCCAGAGGTCAAGCCCCAAACCTAGTCTTGTGGTTCAGAGGTCAAGCAGGCTGCCAGGAATGTGGGCCCTAAAGCCCAGAAGACCAAAGAGAAAACAGAAGTGAAGGAACAAAACATACATCCAACAAAGAGAAACTCAGGAACCAGCACCTTGACTTATAATCATCCCAAACCCAGATGCCTAAATCCCTGTGTAATGACACAGTCAACAACATCCAGGGCAATGTGGCACCACCAGAGCTCACATATCCCATGACAGCAAGAACTGAGTATTCCAGTGCAGCTGAAGTTCAAGAAAATGACCTTAAAGGCAACTTTATGAAGATGATAGAGATCCTTAAAAAAAGAAATGGAAAAAAAACCTTAAATAAATCAAGGAAAGATAAACAAAAAATTGGAGGAAGTCAATAAATTCCTTAAATAATGCCAGGTAATCTAAGAAAAGCAAAACAAAACAACACCTTCCTATCCCCCAACCCCCAAACCCAAGCAAGCAAGCAGGCAAGCAAGCAAACAAACAAAATAGGTAAAGAAAACTGTTCAAGTCCTGAAAATTGAAATAGAAGCAATGGAGAAAACACAAACTGAGGGAATCCTGGAAGTAGAAAATCTAGCTAAGTGAACAAGAACTACAGACACACATATCACTAACAGAATACAAGAGGTGGAAGAATCATAGTGTTGAAGATATGATAGAATAAATACACTGACCAGTCAAAAACAGACGTTAAAGCTAAAATGTTCCTGAGACAAAACATCTAGGAAATTTGGAACACAGAAAAATAGAAATAGAAGATTCCCAACTCAAAGGCCCAGAAACTATTTTCAACGAAATCATTGAAGAAAATTATTTCTTCAGATGTCTAAAATGTACAGGAAGCTTATAGAATGATACATAAATTAGACCAGAAAATGTTCCCCACCACATAATAATCAGAACACTGAATGTACAGAACAAAGAAAGAATATTAAAAGACGCAACGAAAAAGGCCAAATACCATAGAAAGTACATTTATTAGAGATTGACCTGACTTCTCAACAAAGACTCTAAAAGACCGCGGATGCTAGCCCAAGTCACTATTCCCAGCAAAACTTTCAATTACTATAGACAGATAAAACAAGGTATTCTATGACCAAATCAAATTTAAACAATATATATCCACAAATTAGCCTTACAGAAAATACTAGAAGGAAAACTCCAACCCAAGGAGGTTACCTACACCCAAGGAAACACAGGAAATAAATAATTCACACCAGCAAAGCCAAAAGAAGGGAAGCAAACACATACACACACATATACACACACATCCCACAACAGGCATTAACAATCATTGATCTTTATATCACTCAATATGATTGAACTCAATTCCCCAATAAAAAAAGACATAGACTAACAAAATGGATGCATGATTTTGCTGCATAACACCTCAACATTAAAGACAGATATTACCTCAGAATAAAGAGCTGGAAAAGGGTTTTCCAAGCAAATGGGCCCAAGAAGCAAGATGGTGTAACCATTCTAATATCTAATGAAATAGACTTTCAACTGAACTAGTCAAAAGAGATGGGGATGTACATTTTATACTCATCAAAGGAAAAATTCACCAAGATGATGTCCCAATTCTGAACATATATGTCCCAAATGCAAGAACACTCACATTTGTTTAAGAAACATTAGTAAAGTTTAAATTATGCATTGAAATCCACACATTAGTAGTGGGAAACATCAACACCCTACTCTTACCAATAGAAAGGTTGTCCAGACAAAATTAAACAGAGAAATAACAGACATTATAAAATTGGAGAAGATATCAGAAAATGGAAAGGTATCCTACACCCATGGATAGGTAGGATTATCACAGTAAAAATGGCCAACTTGACAAAAGCAATCTACAGATTCAAGCAATTCTTATCAAAATTCCAACACAATTCTCTAGAGACTTTCAAAAAACAATACTCAACTTCATATGGAAAAACAAAAAGTCCAGGGTAGCTAAAACAATCTTATACAACAAAAGAACATTCAGAGGTATCACCAGCCATGGCTTCAAACTGTACTCAGAGAACAGAGAAATAGTAATAAAACTTGAGTGGTATTGGCATAAAAATCAGGCAAGTTGATCAACAGAATTGAAGCACAGACCCAGAAATAAATCCACACACCTATGGACACCTGCTTTTTCATAAAGAAGACAGACATATATAATGGAAAAAACAAAACATCTTCAACAAATGGTGCTGGTCAACTAGATGTCTACATGTAGAAGAATGCAAATAGATCCGTATCTTTCACCCTGCACGAAACTCAAGTCCAAAGATCAAAGATCAAAGATCTTAGGAGATCAAAGATCTCAACAAAATACCAGATATACTGAACCTGATAGAAGAGAAAGTGGGGAATAACCTTGAACACATGGGCCAGGAGACAACTTCTTGTATAAAACATCAATTGTGTGGACACTGAGATCAACAGTTAATAAATGAGACCTCATGAAACTGAAAAGCTTCTGTAAGGCAAAGGACATCATCAAAAGAGCAAAAATGGCAACCTACAGATTGGAAAAAGATCTTACCAACCCCACATCTGACAGAGGGCTAATATCCAAGTTATATAAAAAACTCAAGAAACTAGACACCAACAAATCAGATAGTCCAAAACAAAACAAAACAAAACAAAACAAAACAAAAACCCAACCAACCAACCAACCAAACAAACAAAGGGATACAGACCTAAACAGAGAGTTCTCAACAGAGGAATATCTAACGGCTCAGAAGCACTTAAAGAAATGTTCAACCATAGCCATCAGGAAATGCAAATTAATGTGACCTTGAGATTCCATATACCAGTTAGCATGGCTGAGATCAACAAAACGAGTAACAGTTCATGCTGGTAAGGATGTGGAACAAAGTGGACACTTCTCCATTGCTCGTGGGGGCACAAACTTGTACAGCCACTTTGGAAATCAATATGGTGACTTCTCAGAAAATTGGGAATTGGTCTATCTCTGGACCCAGCTATACCACTCCTGGACATATCAAAGGATGCCCCACCATACCACAAGGACCCTTGCTTAACTGTGTTCATTGCAACTTTATTCATAATATCCAGAAACGGAAAACAACATAGATTTCCCTAAACCAAACAACAGGGAAAGAAAATGTGATACATTAACACAATGGAGTATTACTCAGCTGTTAAAAGCAAGGACATCATGAAACTTGCTGGCAAAAGAATGGATGGAATATCATCCCAAGTGGATTAATCCAGACTTGGAAAGACAATCATGGTGTGTACTTACTTAGCCAGTCTGACAGGTGTATGGAATCTCAGAGTGATTTTGGTTTGCATTCCCTGAAGGTTAAGGTTGAATGTCTCTTTAAGTGCTCCTCAGCCATTAGAGATTGCTAGTTACAGGGGATATAGAGCCTGGACAGCCATCTCCTGCAACCAGGCAAGGCTTCCAGTGGAGGGACTGGGACACCACTTCGGCCATAAAATCATATAGCTACAATTTGTCCTGAATACAAGATGTGCTGGGGTAAAGGTGCTGCAGGAATTGTAGGAATGGCCAACCAATGACTGGTCCTGCTTGAGACCCATGCCATAAGAAAGGGAGAGCATCCCTAACACTGCCCAGATGGCCCGGAGCCAGAGTAAAGATAGCCCAGAGACCCATGATAAAACTAAACATGAATGGCAAAAAAAAAAAAAAAAAAAAAAAAAAAGGCAATGAAATGATTCCTAATGATAATCTGCTATGCTCATGGATTGGTTTCTAGGCCAACTGTTATCAGAAAAGCTTCACCCAGCATCTGGTAGAAACAGATGCAGAGACTAGAGATAGCCAAACGTTAGGCAGAGCTTGGGGATTCCACAAAAGAAGGGGAAGAAGGATTGTAGGAGCCAGATTGGTCACCAGATGGGTTAAGGATGCCACAAGAAAACCTATAGAATCAACTAACCTGAGCCTACAGGGGTCGAATCACCAACCAGGGAGTCTGCATGGGACTGACCTAGACCCTCCATATATACGTTACAGTTGTGTAGCTTGGTCCTATCATGGGACTCCTAAAAGTGGGAGCAGAAGCTGTTTTTGACTCTGTTGTCTGCCTTTCAGACTGTGGGTAGGTGAGTGTGTGTGTGTGTGTGTGTGTGTGTGTGTGTGTGTGTGTGTGTGTGTGTGTGTGTATTAGATTATGTGCACGTGAATACAGGGGCTTGGAAAAAGGTGTCAGATCCCCAGGAGCTGGACTTAAGACAGCTGTGGGCAATGTGATGTGGGTGCTGGGAACCTCACTTGGTCCTCTGTAAGACTATTATATGCTATTGCTGTTAGCCACATCTCTGGCACCCTCCCTTAAAACCTTCAAATTTGTAATGAGTGAGTGAGTGAGTGAGTGTGTGTGTGTGTGTGTGTGTGTGTGTGTGTGTGTGTGTTTCATATGTAGTTAAATATACACTTATTAGTCTGTGACTTAGAAATTCTCCTCTTAGTCACTAACTTAAAAAGAAATGAAAGCATGGATTCTAGTTGAGAATTATACTTAGTTGCTCATTGTGCTCATTATACATAATAGCAAAAGCTCAAAATAATCAGCTATGCATGTGTGTATAAAGAGAGAAATGGATTTTAAGGTGAAATATTTTACCCACTGATAAAGGACCCAAAACACAATGGCAGGATTGACACATGGAGTAGCATAGTTGAATTTGTACTTAATGGAAGATTCCTTCCTTCCTTTCAAGATTTATTTATTTTTATTTATGTGTGTGCACTTGTGCCTACCTGAGTTTATGTGCAGGTGCCTGCCCGCTCTGAATGAGAGCAGCAGATATCTTGAGCTACAAGCAGTTGAGAACTGGTTGAAGTGGGAGCTAGGAACCAAACTTAGGTTCTCTTCCAGGGTAGTAATTGCTCCTTAAGACCAAACTGTCTCTCCACCACCCCATTCTTTATTTCTTTCCTAATCTTAAACTAAAATAAAACAGCTGTCATATCCTCCAAAGGGACTATATGCTTTTACTATATAGGTTTTTATAATAACAGCTGTTTTTGCTTATAATAGCTGCTGTTCACATCATTAGAGATAGTTATATCCAAAGTCTGGCTTTACCTCTTAAGAGAGTTAGAGAAAGGATTGAAGGAGCTGAAGAGGTTTGCGACCCCATAAGAAAAACAATATCAACCAACCATAGCTCCCAGGAACTAAACCACCATCCAAAGAGCACACATGGACGGACCCATGCTCCAGCTGCATATGTAGCAGAGGATGGCCTTGTTGGGTATCAGTGGGAGGAGAAGCCCTTGGTTCTGCCAAGGCTGGATTCTCCCAGTATAGAGGAATGCCAGGGCATGGAGGCTGGGAGGGGTGTGTGGATGGGTGGGGAAATATTCTCATTGAAGAAGGGGAGGGGGAGGGGATAGGGGGCCTATGGACAGGGAAACTGGGAAAGGAGATAACATTTGAAATGTAAATAACCCCCCAAAAGATTAGAAGCTCTACAAAGTTAGGAATATTTATTTTTTTCTCACTGCTCTTCCACCAATGCCCAAAATGCAGAAAAATCTCAAACATTTGCTGATAAGGGAAATAAATTAAAATTAGTAATATAAAAATTCTACATTTGATCTCAGCAGAAAGGTTGAGAAGTGATGAATATAAAAATTCTAACTATAATCTCATCATATCGAACTCACCAGTATGTTAAATAAAATAAAACATTTAAGTTTAGCTTATTTTAAAAATTAATTTCTACATTATTTACAACAGTGTGATAGGAACTGAAATAAAGTTTGAGTCTAATTTATCTGAAATTTAGCAAATGAAACTTTAAGAGTTCAAATAAAAATGTAGGAACGTAGTTGTGTATATGAACATACATAATTAATCTCAGAATTAGAAAAGATTCTCCATTCTTGATGGATGGTAACTGTAAAAGCCAAAGAAGGAGAGACAACTATGATGGGTCATGTTAACAAAATTAAATTTACATTGCAATCAAAGTTAGTACATATGGTAAATAATAAGCATCTCCAAAATACAGCAAAAGATGACTTAAAGATTTAATAAAGTCAGTAGGACACACAGGTTGAAATAAGATTACAAACCATGCATATATTTTGTATAAGGAAGTGCAGATGGCAAATATTTCAAGCCAACAGTAATTAGAAACATAGAAGTTAAAATGGACTATGAGAGTTAAAACATTTAGAAGTGTTTTAAACCATGTCATTATTTGTCTTTATTATTAAGTATCCTGTCATGTGTGTTGGTGTGTGGTTATCTGTGCCATGGGATAGCCTAAGTATGGGCTCTTCCCTTCCACCACAGGAGCTCTGGGGACTGAGCTCAGGCTGTCTCTCTGGGTGACGGACACTCAGCCATCTATGCAGACTCTCCTTGCACTCCTAGATGCCAGTGTTTGTAAAATCCTCTAGCGTGCATATTCCTTCTGGATATCTACCTCGAGTAAACAATAACCTTGCACAAGTGAGTGAAACTTAAAGTGGTAAGAAATGGAAACCACCAATAGGTAATTGGATTGATACACTCAATAATAGACTTCAAAATGATGTTCCATATTTACATCTTTGTATGTATATGTCCATAGAAACCTATGCAGAGAATGATGCCCAGTACGCACATAAGTAAGACACTGAAGATAAAGTAAGCATCTTTCTAAGAACACAGGCTACAGTATTGACAACAGTCGTCTCTTGGAGAAATTAATATTTTCTGCATGTTATACTTTCCTCTGTTGACTCTTTGGCGGAAAACAGAATTCTTTGCAAAAGGAGTTCAAATATTGCACTCAAAAGAATAGGCTCTTAAATTATTTCCTTATGTTGTAGCTTGTTTAAATATATCAGACACTGGGAGGCTTTAAGTTTTTCCATGTGAGGGGGATTAGGTCTCAGATCAATGTTTCAGGAAGGGGATAGATAACACAGACGATCCTCAATAGTGTGGATTTTCTGTAGGTATGCCACTTTCTAACTTACCCACCATTAAAATAAAGAAAATCACTGTATAGATGACCTAGGTCTGAAATTTTAAGTAATTATTAGAGGAAATTTTTCTTGTATGGATATTTGGGAAGCTCTGTGATCTCCTGTATAAAGGCACAGGGCAGACAACTCAAGGTTGCTCTTTCAGAAGGAAAAGACTACCTAGGTTTTATAAAGCAGTCCCTTAGGTGGTCTTTCTTTTCCTTATATTTTAGCAAGGTCACCACATCATCTTTAGAGTATGCATAACCCTTAACTCTACTTGTCAACTCTATTCTTTGATCTTTTTGATGTCTCTATTGCTTGCTGATAAATATTTTCTAACAGTATTCACAGGCACTGTAGGTTAACGGGCTCTGCATTCGTGGATAAGCCAACCATCTGAGAACGCTCAGAAAATCGCGCGCGTGTGTGTTGAACATGTTACGACTTCTTTATCATCATTCCCTAAAACAGTACAAGAAATATTTACACAATAATCATAATCCAAAGACTATTTGAACGGTGTGGGAGGGCATGCCTGGGTTACACTGTGCCATTTTATATAAAGGATGATATGTGTGGATTCTGGCCTCTAGGAGTGGCCTTGGAGTCAATTCCCATGGGCATAGTGGGGTGACCGCAGTAGATATGGTCAGAGGAAGATGCTTATGGTTCACAAGGGCAGTCACCTTTTGGGTCCTCAAGTGGGAGTGGATTAAGAAGCAAAATGCCATTTAGAGGGCTTTCTTCACAACGAAGGACCATGGGCCAGAATTAGTCTTTTAAGAGCGAATTATGTAAAAAGTCCTTGTGTAGGACCCAACAGAGAAAATGGCAATGTAGCTATTATCTCTTCCAGAACCATTTATCTGGGATCTTTAATGTCTGGAGTCAGTCTTTCATGCAAAAAACAAACAAAAAAAAAAAAAAAAAGCATCAGTCAATATTTCTCTTTCTCCACAGGTCCGTGAGGGAAACTGAATCCTATTTCCATAGTAACTGACTCCATGTGTCTTTTCATATTCCTGAAGAGGTAGTGTCCCCCCGACATCCCCCAGTAGTTTTTCTTTGTTCTGAAACCACACCCCCACACCCCCAATGTGGACTTACCGGCATGGTGATCTGGATGGGTTGTCGCTCTCCACTTTTGGTCGGGGCTACCCCTTCTGTATCATATATGCCGGTGTAGACAACTCTTTCCCCATCAGGCTCTTTACACTTCAGCTCCAGTGGGACAAGCACACCACCAATGGAAATGTTCCTGCAATGGACTTGAGCTGAGCATAGATAGTAGGAATTATCTTTTTCTTTAGATTTTATTTTTTACTGGATTTTTACATTTACATTTTAAATGTTATCCCCTTTCCTGGTTTCTCCTTCAGAAACGTGCTATCCCCTCCCCTCTCCCCCTGCTTCTAGGAGGGTGCTCCCTCACCCACCCACCCACTCCCCACCACCTCCCTGCCCTGACATTCCCCTACACTGGGAGCCTTGTCGGGATCAAGAGCCTCTCCTCCCATTGATGTTGGACAAGGCCATCTGCTACACTGTGTTCTCTTGGGATGGTGGCTTAGTCCATGGGAGCTCTGTTGTGGGGTGTCTGGTTGGTTGATATTGTTGTTCTTGTGGGGTTGCAAACCCCTTCAACTACTTCACTCCTTTCTCTTACTCCTCTGTTGAGGACCCTGATCTCAGTTCAATGGTTGGCTGGGAGCATCTGCCTCTGCGTTTGTCAAGAATTATCTCAGGCATCCTTTTCTATTCTGAATCAAAATCCTGGAGAGGAAACCTCCAGGGTTTGGCTAAAGAAGACGTGCAGACGTTTCAGAAAATTCAGGAGGTCACGGTTGTCTAGCTAAACAGAAACTTGACCATAGGCCAACCACTTCCCCTGCCTAGAGTAACTTCAGTATTTTCATGAAGATCTCTTTTCTCATTGAAATCATCTCGGAATTAAAATTTCATGTATGTCCAGCCTCTAGAGACCAGGATCCCACTGGTCTGGGGTGTAATTTGGCACTGACAAATCTCAATGATGCAGACGTGTGAATAGTTTCAAAGGCCTCTGACCTAAAACATAGTTTTTAATACTTTTTTACTTTTTGTTCCAACAATTGAAGGTTTTCCTTCAGATTTACTGTGTTCGAGAAATTCTCAGTGGTGCTGTTCCCTTCATATGAGGATAAATGTCCTCAATGCAAAGTCCTAGTATCAACTGAAGACCCATCAATAATAAAACATTTAGCCTTCATCCTGGAAATATCAAACTAGGAACTCTGGTGAGCCCAAACTGACTATAGTTCAACAAGTTCTCCAGCGAATTCTGATAGAAACTCGATAGGGAGTCACTGAAGAAACCCTTACCACAACTTAAATGTAATTAGAGAAAAGTTACCAGCACCAAATCTGCTTTTAGATTAGCTCGAAATCTAGAAAACCCCCCAAAGAATGGGAAAATAACATGTGCGAGTGAGGGCAACATTCAACAGGGCAGAAGACAGGGACGAAGCCTGGGTACAAGTGCAGGGACAACTAGGGACCATGATACAGGGAGGTGGAGGTTTGGGGGGAACACCAGAAACGGCCAAGTGTGGCAACAGATCTTTGTGTGGAGGGGGCTAAATAAACTAAGTTAACTTAATTCAAACTAAGAGTATCTGATTGTTTGAAAGTCTCTTCTTCCCTCAGCATATGTTAGGGATCATAAATGTTGTTTTATCCTTTCTTACAAACTACACTTCACACAAGGCTTGGGTGAAATGTGACCAATAGAGGACCCTGGGACAGTTAGTTTTAATTGTCAACTTGAGGGAATGTAGAATTATCTGGGAAGGGATTCTCAATGAGAACTGCTTCCTGGCCTATGTGGGTGTTTTTGTTTTGTTTTGTTTTGTTTTTGTTTTGTTTTGTTTTGTTTTTGTTTTTGTTTTTTGATTTTGTTTAATCATAGTTGGAAGACCCGTCCAAAAGTGGGCCGGGCAGAATGGGAAGGAGGGAGCGGATGAGCGTTCACTTGCGTGAACGCCCCAGTTCACTTGCGTGAACGCCCCAGTTCACTGCTCTCTGCTCTGGACTATGGATGCAGTATGACTAGCTACTTCAAGTTGACTTTTTCACATGATGGAATGTAACGTCGAATCTGAGTCAAACTAAACCTTTCGTCAGTAAATTGATTTTGTTAGGGTATTTTATCACAGCCATGGGGCGGTGTGGTGGTGGGGGGGACGACTAAGACCCATATGTAATCTCTTTTCCAACTGCCATCATGCTGTTTTGCAGTCCTCTTGTGAAGATGCTGTTAACCACCACAGAGAACAGCACTAGGTTGACCAAAAAAATCAGCCGGAAGGAAAGAAAAGGGACAGCGCATGGAAAACCATAAAGGTAGGCCCAGCACAGGCAATGCCCGCTTATTTGTGCCTGATGCCTCGGCTGCCATTAACCCTGCAAAGGACACCTGGAGAGCATCCTTCAGGGAATCCAGCGACCATCTGTCCACTGACATTACTCGTTCCTCGGCCTCTCTTCCCCCTTCCGTATTGTCAGCAGAAGCAAGAGAGATCGCAGGATCCAGGAGAGGAGAGATGGGATTGTGGTTGCTGAAACCCTCCGTCTTTCTACCATCTGCCCCACCCTGTCTACCTGTGGTTCTCTGCTGTAGGTAGACGGAAGAGAGATTTACAAGAAATCAAAACAAAGCAAACCCCAAAATACAACAAAAGCCCCCAAACCCTAAATTCTTGTCTCAGATTTAAAGGAACTTACTGAGATGGGTGGAAGGGTTCAGGAATGTAAGACCACAAGCTCACAGCGGGGGAGGGGGGAGTAGCTTAGGGACTGGACGTTGCTTCTGGCCCTCACCCCAGGTCCTGCTGAGCAAGCAAGAGACTAGAAGGGCCCAGTGGAGGCTAGGGAAGTCCTGGAGCCTCCATGCTCCTCCCATGCCCCGGATAGTATTGCCCTGCCACCACCCGGCACGCCCCACACTCACTCGACCTGCAGTGTTGTGGGCTTAATCTTCACCTCCACCTTGTAGGAGGAACCGGTGAGCAGCTTGATTGTACGGTTCTGGCCGAAGCGCTGCCCGTCCACCTTGAAGAAAACAGGGCCATCGTTGGGTTGGATGCGCAGCGCGATGGAAAGGCGCACGATCCCCGGTAGATCCCCCATAGCTGGCAGAGGGGCTGGCAACCGTGACCCGAGTCGTGGACAGTGCGGGCTGCGGGGAGCTGCTGCAGCGCGATGGGCGGCAGGGACAAGCAGGGAGGAAGAGAGAGCTGATGGATGCAGGCCACAGCTAGGAGCGGTCGCCTCGGTCCACCCCAGATTTTGAGAAGCAGCTGGCGAGGCTGTGGCCCTCCACCACACTCAGACAAGGAGCGGGCACCAGAGACAGCACGGAGGCGGCAGGCTGCCCCATCCCCCGCTCCCCACGCAGGGCCCTGCGCGCACGCGAGGGCTCGCAGTGACTGGACTGGCAGGCTGCCCCGCAAATCAGCACTGCTGGGGGCTAGAGAGTTAATCTTGTTTACGCACCACAATCCCCTTCAGCAGGACTGACGTTTAGGCTCCTCCTAGAACAGCACCGGATGCGAGGAGGATGGGGCGGGCAGGCACTGGGGCCAAGATTAGTTGCTACAACAAGGAGCGGAGACCCCAGAATCTAGGCGCCGAGGGCTGTGCAATTCACTTTCTAGTGGGTTTGAGCTGCGGTTTGGGGTAAAGAGGCTGAGAGGGGAAGTGGAGGCAAGTGGCGGGAAATGGGGTAGGAAACTGCTGGCTAGTGATTTAAATTTCAGGAAATGAGTGTATCCTACTGAGAAGTTAGGGCAAATGGCCAGGGAAGGCAGAACTCCATCTCATGCTGAGTGGAAACTAACCTAGATTAGGTTGGGATAGAAAGACAGTTGCGGCTTAGGGAAAAAGGGGAGCGGGAAGAGGCTGAGAGAGTCCTGTATTTTCATTTTCATTGTACCTATCTTGGCTCAAAATTGACACTGTAATCAATCACATATATTTGCACAAATCTGGAAGGGCGAGTCTAGCCAACTCTGTAAAAGGCAAGGTAGTAAGTATGGCGAGTCAGGTGTAGCTCCTGACAATGTCCAAGAAGGTTGAGTCAAAGAACTGCCGCAGAACACTTCGTATGACAGCGTGGAGTCTGCGCTTGCGTGCTAGATTTGCTTTTGGAAGGCTTTCTTGTAGATGTTAGTTGACAGCTGAAGATTCCAAGCAGCCAAAGAGAAACTAGGTGCATGAAAATTGGTTCCTGACAGAGAAAAATGAGTTCCTTCTTCAGCACCACACAGGTGGATAGTACCACAGGCTCTGCCTCATACCTGGAAAATGCGGATCCAATGGATGCCACCCATTGGGACAGATTCTGCTTGTTTGCAACTTTGTACCCATCCAGGTTAGACTGCTTTTCTTTAGAGATAATAAGCTATATATGTGTATACAAATGAGGTATTGGTATTTATTGTAACTATGTTAGCAAAAATCAAAACAAAACGTAAGTGGACTGCCAATCTGTAAACAATGCAAAAAGACCCAGCAACATAAAGAATGGCTGAATACATTCTCACATACTTATACTACGGTTGCTATACAACTATTTTAAATGTATCATATGTTACATTGGCTAACCCATGCTCAGACTTAATTACAAGTGTGGGTGGGTGATGAGCAGTGGAAACATGAGGGTGGGATTTGAAACACTAGGCTGGGATTTTTCTCTATTTTACTTATTACTAAATTGTCAACACGCACAAACCAGTACCTGGAACATCATACATGTCCCCAACATGTTGACAGACTTGAATTATTGCTGTGTTTTAACTCTGGTCATATGTGACTTCTTCCACATCTAAAAGTATTTAGATTCACAATGTGAATTCACCTGTGATGAGTGCAAAGAGATGCAAACCTAATTGTAAACAAGGTCTGTGTAATTTTATCATTTATTTTGAAGGTTGGGAGCCACCTTTAGTTTAAAAGAAAAACCCTAGGAAAGACTAGCTATAATCTGGAGGAAGACAGAGAAAGAGAAAATCCATGATGATTGAGTTAAGATCCTGGGAGGTCAGTCACGTGGTAGACAAGTGGCTTCATAGGTGGGGAGGGGAGCTTGAGAGAAAGGGAAAAAAGTCCAATGTACTGGAGAAAGCATGTGTAGGCTCTGGCTAGCATCCAAAAGAAAAAGAAAGAGGAAAGTTATGCCTTTTTTTAGAAAGGTAGACAGACCCAACAGAGCCTTGTTGTGGCTGTTGAGTAACTGCATAGAACCCTGGAAGGAAAAGTAGATTGTCCTAGTAAAGAGTTATTCCTCTTCTCTCTTTAGCAATTTTCATGTGGATCCACCTTCCTGAGGGGGGTGGATCCCTGAGCCAGGTTCTTGACCTGCTCAACTGGACTAACTCTTAAGGGAGGAGACAACTACCAGTATCTACCTGGAGATAAATCCCATTCTTTACTGCATCAGTTTCCCCTCTGAAGCAGCAACTCTAAGCTCAGTTAGGAGGTATGGGGACATTGGAGATGATATACAACTCATTCTCTCTCTCTCTCTCTCTCTCTCTCTCTCTCTCTCTCTCTCTCACACACACACACACACACACACACACACACACACACACACACACAAAATCTAGAGATTCCTTTCCAAAGCTGATCACCACAAGGGATCTACATTTGCATGGTTGCTCTTGTCCTCACACTCGAATTTACCAGTAGGCAGGGGTGCTCATTTAGGAAGAGATGAGAAGCCAGAACTCAGCTGTTCCCGGCCAGAAAAACAAGAACATCTCAACTGCCGATTTTTTTTTTACCTTCTCTTCACTGCTCTCTTGAGTAGCTTCTCTTTTCTCTCTCTTCTTGACAGAGTTGGGCATATCCTATCCTGTTAAATCTTTTTCTGATTCATCGCTTTGATCGCTACTCAGTTAGACATCACTTTCAAACATGGGTGCTTCCTTCTACAAAATACTTTTACCTTCATAGGTTTCGATGAAAGGCATGTGCTAAGGGGTGGGCTACACCATAGCTAGAAAGTTTTTTTATTTCGGTACATAATACAGTCTCAGGGTTCACAGTGTGATCACGTATCCTACAGTAATCTCTTCAGTCCCCACTTATAATTCCCAACAAAATATTTATTACGGGGGGGGTTAGTAAATGTTGTGGTTAACATTGCTCCGATCTTTCAAGGAGCTGTGTGAAGAAGTTTAGAGTGAGTGGTATAATTTCTATTTATCCCAGAATATTGTTCGTATGATCCATACCTTCATGGGGTTCTTTGTTTACCTCTTTATAGTTTCTATAAAAATTGTTTCCTCTTATTGTTTACTAATATTATTCTCTTTTTCTGGTAGAAAGTTGAGAGAAGAAAGGAAGTAAATACAAATTTTCAAGACCCGCTGGAACTTTAAGTACACACAGCTTACACTTCTGATTACCTTTGCCTTCATCAGATTTCAAGCCGAGCTCATTTTATGGCGTAAAGGATCACACAGACAGTTTCTGAATGAGCGCCTTAATGCCTTGGCATCATAGAGATCCTGGCCTTGACACCGGTGGATCCAGGCTTCAGTTCTGTTTTTGGCAATTACCAGATTTTAGGGAGGCTCGTGCCATCTGATGCCTCATTTTACCCTTCTTCAAATGCAGATAATAGTGGTTTCCTTGGGTGTCCAGATGGAGCACCATAAACCAGGCTCTCTGGAGGGGTGCCATAGAAGCCACTGGGAGACAATATCTGCACCCCTCTAATGTACTAAAGAGTGACTGGGATGGTTTCTAAAGGACAGTGAGGAAGCTTTCTCCAACCTTTGCCTTTCACCTGCTATTTTAGTAGTGTTAAAACATGAGCACCTCACTGACTGCCTTTGCCGTTACCATGGTGATCCAGGTTCTTTTTAGAAGAAGTGACAGGACAGATTGGCTTTGAGAATTGTGAAATCTTACACTCTAAATATAAGGACTGAGAATTCACAGTGATCCTGACGATGGGAGGATGGGTAGAATTTCTGCTACATCTCCTCAGCACAGGTTAAGAAAACCCATGGATAGCCTGGCATGCTACTGGGTTCTGGCTCTCCAGGTTCATCAGAGAACTTGTGTGAGCCCTCAGTCATAAGACTGTCATCAACTGTGAAGTTTCCTTCTCCTTGAATTCTTTCTTTCTTTCTTTTTCTTTTTTTTTAAAGATAGGGTTTCTCTGTAGCCCTGGCCATTCTGGAACTCATTCTGAAGAACAGGCTGGCCTCAAATGCACAGAGATCCACCAGCCTCTGCCTCCTGAATGCTGGGACTAAAGGTGTGCCCCACTCCTGCCTGGCCTCTTTGGATTCTTTTTATCCTTCAGGTCTTTCCCCATGTTCTGCTCCTTTCTACCCTCAGATATCTGCTCCCAGGCCTTTAATTCTTACTACAGTGACAAAGAAATCATGTAATAGGAGTTAAATACAAGGATTTCTATAACATTAATTAAGAATTTCCCAGAGGAAAAGCACAGCCCAGGACCCCTGTTCCTAACTCCCAGCAGTACTCCAGCGGTGCCTGGGTACACAGGAGATTGGGAACCACAGAAATTGTTCCAGACGTTGCTGTTTCCCACCTGGGAAGACATGGGCTGATGACCCCCATCATGGACTGTGTTCTGCCTTTCCTGAGCAGCATGTTTTCTGGGGACCTCAATGGCCAGGCAGACACAGCCTGGCATTCTTCTTATTCCTTCATCACCTCTTATGAGCATCTTGGCCTCTACAGGGACTCCAGTTTAAACTCACAAAGCAAAAACTTTGAAAACAGGATTCTCATATGAGAGTGTATGCAACATTTGTCTTTCTGGGCCCGGATTACCTCAATGTGGTATTTCCAGTTCTATCCATTTTACTGTAAGTTTTGTGTTTTGATTTTTCTTTGTAGCTGAGTAGAATGTCATTGTGCATATGTTTCAACCACATTTCATTATCTGTTCACCAGTTGATGGATGTTTAAGTTGACTCAATCATCCAGCTATTGTGACTGGGACATCAATAAACACGGATTTGCAAGGACCTCTGGTTTAGGATGTTGGGTATATGATCAGGAGTGGAATAACTCAGTCATTTAGTATTTCTAGCTTGACTTTTTGAGAAACCTTCATACTGAGATTCATAGCAGCTTTACCTTTCCACCAACACTGAATAAGGATTCCCTTTGTCCAGCCTTCTATCAGCATTTGCTGTCATTGCTCCTTGATGATAGGCATTCTTGGCTGAGACTGATTCTCCATGCACTTTTAATTTATTTGTATTTCCCTGATGACTAAAGATGTTGAGTGCTTTAAAACACATTAATTCAAGAGGCCAAACCTACTTCATTTTAGGACCAGTCTCCATCATAAAGAAAAAAGAAAAAAGAAAGAAAGAAAGAAAAAGAAAGAAAGAAAGAAAGAAAGGAAGAAAGAAAGAAAGAAAGAAAGAAAGAAAGGAAGGAAGGAAGAAAGAAAGCAAGCCAGCCTGAGACGTTGGCCCACAGCTGAAACCCAGCTATACCCAAGTACCAGGAAGGATCCCATGGCTTGTCCTTGGCCCACACCCTAGAGTTACTCCCTAGCTGCTTCCTAGCAACAGTCAATCAAAGATTAGTCTGATTGTTTCAGATGTATTTTTAGACTGTTCCTGATTGTATACTGTCTGGCTTCAGAGCAACCAACCTACCTGTTGGATTACAATAGACATTTAGTTATGCCAGGGTGGACCTCCCCTCACTCACTTCCGTTTCCTATAAAACCTTGTCCTGATGAGAGATCAGGGCTACTTCACCAAACCATCCTGTGGGGCAGTGGCGAGTAAGGCCACACTTGAGTTTGTAATTAAAAGACCCTAATGTGATTACATCAGAACTGGCTCCTTGGCGGTCTTTTGGGATTCACATATGCTTCCTGGCACAACATATTAACCGTTCATATTTCTTCTTTTGAAGATTCTGTTCAGTTCCATAGTTTACTTCTCTTTTTCTTTACCTATTTATTTTACATCCTGCTCACTGCCCCCTCCCGGACACCTCCCCCACAACTCTTCCCCCTCCTCCTCCTTTTCTCCTCCAAGTGGGTGGGGCTCCCGTGGGTATCCCCCATCCTGGCACATCAAGTCTCTTTGAGACTAGGCATATCATCTCCCACTGGGAAATGGGTAGGAGGGGATGGGGAAGCCGACGGGAGGTCAGGATCAGGTATGGGGAGGGATAGGGGAGATTGCCAGATGGCCATGAGAATGAATGGAAATCTGCAACTAATAAGGGTGGGGAGGTGGGAGGGGGAATCTCCAGGACATGACAGAGACCTGGATTAAGGGAAGTACCCAAGAATAGAGGGGGTGACCTTAGCTATGACTCACAACACTGGGGCCATGAAAGCTAAAGAGGCCACCTCCTGTAGCCAAGCAGGACCCCTAATGGAGTGAAAAGGGCACCAAATCCGAAATTTACCTTGTCTACAAGAAATGCAGGGTGGGGGATGGGGCAGAGACTGAAGGAATGGCCAACCAATAACTGGCCCAGCTTGAGACCCATCCCATGAGTGAGTACCAACCCCTGATACTGTTTCGGTGAGCTTTTAGACAGGAGTCTAGCACGGCTGTCCTCTGAGGTTTCACCCAGCAGCTGACTCACACAGATGCAGACACCCACAGCCAAACAGTGGGTGGAGGTTGGGACTCTTATGGAAAAATAGGAGGAAGAAACCTGGGCCCAGAAGGGGTTAGGAAGTTCACAGAAAGACCAACAGAGTCAACTATCCTAGACCCTTGGGACTCTCAGAGACTCAACCACTAACCAAAGAATAGTCATAGGCTGGATCAACTTTTTGATTAGGTTAGGCTCTTTGCTTTCTTAAAGTTTAATGTTATGAATTGTTTGTTTGTTTTAGATATTAAACCTCTGGCTAGCTAAAACTTTTCTTCTATTCTGTAGACTTTCTCTTCACTTGAGCAACTGTCTTGATACCTTACTGAAGCTTTTTAGTTTCATGAGGTCTCATTTTCAATTGTTGGCCTTACTTACGGAGTCATTGGATCCTATTCAGATTACTCTTACCATTCCTCTGTCTTGAAGTGTACTATGTGTTCCTTATTAGAAATTCCAGCCTCATGATGAGGACTTTGATCCATTTGGAGTTGAGTGTTATGTGGTATGTGAAATAGTGGCCTATGTTGTGTAGTTTGTCTTCTTGTTTTCTTTTTAAAGATTAATTTCCTTTTTTCTTTATTCTTTTTTTAAATTTACATTTCAAATATTATCACCCTTCCCAGTTTCCCCTCTGCAAACTCCCTATCCCATCCCTTCTCCTCTTTGCTTCTATGAGGGTGCTTCCCCATCTACTCACTTCTGTCTCACGGCCATAGCATTCTCCTGCCCTGGGACATCGAGCCTGGTCTACCAAGTGAGTTTCAGGTCAGCCAAGGCTCCACAGAGAAAAACCTGTCTCAAAACAACAACAACAACAACAACAACAACAACAGCAACAACAACAACAAAATCTGTCCGCACTAGTCTCTTACTGTATGCCTACCCTCTGTGTTTCTATAAATTGGAGTTTGGCTGTCATTGACGTAACAGTTAACATCCACATATAAGTAATACATATATTCTTCTGGGTCTAGGATACCTCCCTCAGGATAAGTTTTTTCTAGTTCTATCTATTTATCTGCAAATTTCATGATTTTTTTTTTAATATGGGGGATCAAGACGGGAGGAGGAGGGAAGCTGGAAGACCATTATGTTTTGGGTTCATTTGAGGGGTAGCGTGGAAGCCTAATACAGTGAACACTTCTTGGAATATATACACATATGAAGGCAATCTGCATAAAATTGCCAAATAATGGGAGATACAGAGTCAACTGGCTATCTCATCTCTTGTCACTAAATGAAGCTTCCAGTACTGGGATTGGGTTTCATCCAAGTTAGTTCTGGGCCAACGGGGTCCTATGGGAATCCTCAAACACTCTCAGTTATTACAGTATAGGGTGCTGAAGGCAACTCATATACAGCTTAGCAAACATGGAGAAGTTGAATTGGTGCCCGCATGGAGCTTTCAAACCTACTCCATTCCACCGTATTATAGCATCTTTGGTAAAGGGCAGTACTCTGCATGCTACCAAAAGAGAGACATAAACACCAAACCAGCACACCAAGCCAGCCTCAATCTCTCTAATCTACAATGGTGTCCTGTCTGCAAGATGTTTTAGTGAAATGGCAGCATACAGCTTGTGCGAATAACCAACCAATATTTGATTTAATTTAAGGCCCAATCCATGAGCTAGAGCCCATACTCAACACTGCTTGGGTGGCCAAGAACCAGAGACTGAGTCCAGGGACCTGGGGTAAAAACCGAATACTACTAGTCTAAAAGCAAATGAGTAAGTAAGCAAGCAGTAAAATGACTCCTTGTGCTCTGCTCAGCCACCATCAGAGAATCCTCCTTCTGCAGCAAATGGGAACAATAAACAGACTCACAGCCAGACATTATGCAGAGAGTGCGAGGCCTTGGAATGCTCAGCCATAAGTGGGATCTCTTTATCTGTTGCCTTCCCTCGGGCTTAGGGAACTTCATGGAAGAGAGGTGGAGATAGTGTAAGAATCGGACGGAATGGAGGATACCAAGAAAATGAGACTCTTACCAACATGATCAAAGCTCATATGAACTCACAGAGGCTGGGGTAGTGTGCACAGAACTTGCACAAGTCTGCACGAGGTCTTCTGCACATACATTGTTGCTTCGAATTTAGTGTTTTTGTGGGCTTCTCAAGTGTACCAAAGAGTGGGTCTCTGAATCTTGTCGGTTTTTGTTTTGTCCCAAATGGAGGTCATGCCCACGAGGGACTTTTTTTTTTCTTTTGCTTCATTTGAAGTAGGGATATTTATTTCTAATCTGGAACTTTGAATTGGGAAGGTGCCCCTTTAATCCTGATCTTGAGGCAGGGAGATACACCCTTAATCTGGGTCACTCCTTCTGCTGGAAGCCTGTATAAGGTCAGGAAAGAAGGAAGCTTTGCTCTGTGCCTGTTTGCTCTTCCCTCACCAGTCCATTCCTTCACAGGCATCGGAGACTTCCTGGGGATTCCAGCTTAAACTGAAAAGCATCTGAGACACTCAGCCCCATGGACTCAGCACACTAGTGGACGTTTGGACTTTTCCATTCACAGGCAACCATTGCTGGGTTCTCTGGACTGCAGCTTGTAAGTCATTCTAATAAATTCCATTTATAGGTACACTCTAGAGAACCCTGATTAATACACTGACAGAAAAGGAGGAGATTCAATGGGAAGGTGGTGAGGAACTGCAGGAGTGCAAGATGGGGAAACAGCAGTCAGGACACATTATGTCAGAAGAGTCTATTTTCAGTAAAACAAAAACACAAAACACACACACACACACACACACACACACACACACACACACACACACACACACACACTGACATCTAGATTAACTATCACAGAAGAAACACCGTTAAGATTAATCCTATGTATGGCTGGCTGGGAATAAAGACACATACGCATTTAATTGCAGCACTTGGGAGGTGTATCTGAATTTGAGGCTATCCTGGCCTACATATATAGTTTTAGTTCAGGCAAACCTGTATACCGAGACCAACAATATTAGCAGCAAAACCAGTGAACTCTATGATGGTGTCTGCCTACTGTTGCGGGACAACTAAATAGCACAGAGCAGGAAAAACTGAAACAAAATCTATCTAGCCACTGAATCGATGAAGCAGATATCAAAGGTTAAAGGAGATTGCTAAGAACTTACAGGGCTACCTTGCCTAGGCAACACAGGGGAGCTGATCCTGATGATGAAGTCATGGATGAACCAGCCAGGAGGGTGTGGAAGCAGGAAAGCTGGCCCAGCCCCTTTGGGAGAGTGAATCCTGCACCCCAACTGGGCAGCACAGTGGAGTTGGCTCTGGAAACCTCGGTGCAAGTAAGCTGGCCTGTAGGGCACTTCTGCCTATGGTCACATTAGTGGCCTAGGGGAGCAGTGCTGGAGAGCTCTCCCTGGTGGTGCAGATAAGGGACAGCTAGTGTGCTGACCAGATCAGCTAACACCAAGGCTCAGATCCAGGGCTCTGCATTGGCCCATCCCAAACGTACATAGTCTGTGAACCGTTGAATCTTGAGAAAGAGCTGGTCCTACTGATCCAAAGCTGCAGGATCTCTCTGAAACAATGCAACATTAAGATAAGCAGGAGGAGTTCTGGTGAGGAGCCAATCCTGATGGTATCACAGAAGCTAGAGACCTTGAACCACACCCATTACTCATTGCAATGAACATTTGCAAGATGTGTAGACAGAGGGATATAGTGTGGTACACACTGTGACACACTACTTCCACCATGAATTATTGTAGTTGTTTGAATACGCTTGGTTCAGGGAATGGCAGTATTTGGAGGTATGTCCTTGTAAGAAGAAATGTGTCATTGTGGGCGTGGGATTTAAGACCCTAGTCCTAGCTGCCTGGAAGCCAGTCTTCTCTTGGCAGCCTTCAGATGAAGATGTAGAACTCTCAGCTCCTCCTGAACCATGCCTGCCTGGTTGCTGGCATGTTCCCACCTTGATGATACTGGACTGAAACTCTGAACCTGTAAGTCAGCCCCAATTAAATGCTGTCCTTATAAGCGTTGCCTTGGTCACGGTGAGTGTTCACAACAGTAAAACCTTAACTAAGACAGATGTTTTCTATACTTTGTTTTGCTTATTTTTGCTTGCACATATTTTATTTTCTTTGGGTGGGGGGGGGAGGTTGCAAGGGCAGAGGGTGGATACAAGGGGACAGGGAGATGAGTGGGACTGGGGTACATGATGTGATACAAAGAATCAAGCAAAAGTATATATGGAATTTGCAAGGCATGGGCTGGGCCATCAAGGTGCCACAGAAGATAAAGGCATTTGCTGCCAAGCTTGAAGACTCGTGTTTGATCCTCAGAATTCTAATTGTCAAAAAGAAACTTTGCTAGTTGTCTTTCTCACTTCACATGAACACGATACACGTACACACTCACACATACCCACCCACATATAAATAATTAAGCAGAAATTGCATGGCAAGCTCTAATAACAACCTTTCTGGCAAGATATGCCTAATGGTACAATAGTGATGTGGATGCCATGGGGGTAACTAACATCTTTTTGATTGGCTTTAAGGCCAGTTCTATAAGAGGAGACCTATACCTGGCATAATTATCAGGGCCATGAACCAAGATACGGTCACCTACTACTGTCACTCTGCTAATGGGACATAGAACCAAATCAACTCCTAATGGCTATTACACCCACAGTTTAATACATTACTCATCTCTCATTAGAGAAGTTTGTACTTGTAATAGAGAACTATAACTGGTCAAGATGTATGGAATAAGGTAGTGCAGAATGCTCAGGCCTAAGTGGGACTTCTACATCATACATACTTCTCCTCCCAAGGCTCTGCTGTGATTTTGGAAGAGGGGGAGGAAACGCTGAGTATGAGAGCCAGAGGCTGGATGACTCCGGCAAGCAGTGTTTTCCAGGCATGATAAAGCAATTACATGTATGAGCTCAGAGCAGTTGTGACAGCATGCACAGAATCTGTGAAAACCCAAGCTGGACAAAATCCATTGAGGATGGGGGAGGTAGGCATGAAGTGCAAACTCTAGCTGAAGAGATATTGGTGACTGATAGTTTCTGAGGGGTGAAGAGTTAACTTTCTTTAAGGATGTAGGATTTAGTAGGTTTAAGATATCCCAGTGGATAGCCACACACTTAAGGCTACACAGGCAACACTAATGGGACTTGCTAGTTATTTTTTAAAAATTTTTATGGGAACACAAAATTGGGTGGGTGTAATGGGGATGCATCTGGAAGGAGATGGGAAAGAAGAACATGATCAATGTGTGAAATTCTCAAAGAGCTAATGAAATATTAAAAACAATTTAAGGGCGTAATATCAGAGAAGAGGTAACTGCATGCACAGCAGGGGATAAGAAGCAGTCTTATCACTCTGCACATTGGATCTTCTCTTATTCATTCATTATTTAAATTATATATTGGCTGAGTGTGGTGATATATCCCAGACCTCGGTAACCAGAAGCAGGCAGACTTCTGAGTTTGAGGCCTGATTTACAGAGTGAGTGTCAGTACAGTCAAGGTTACACAGAGAAATTTTGTTTCAAAACAATACAAAATAAAATAAAATCTATGTATCTATGTATTTATCTATGTATCTATCTATGCATCTATGTATCTATGTATCTATCTATGTATCTATGTATTTATCTATCAATGTATCTATGTATCTACATATCTATGTATCTATGTTTCTACGTATCTACATATCTATGTATGTATGTATGTATTTATCTACATATCTATGTATGTATCTATTATCTATCCATCCATTTGTGTATGTGTGTGTATATGTATGTATGTATCATTATCTACACACACAGACATGCGTGCGCGCGCGCGCGCGCGCACACACACACACACACACACACACACACACACACACACACACACACACATTGCTCCTACTATATGCCAGATCCTGTTGTGAATGCTGTTGAGTCAGCCTGTCTTACCTGATGCATTTTCTCATCACTAGTTGGAATTACCGTCTAAAACCTGGACTTCCAACTGGTGAGACATAATGAGACTGTGCTTTGTGCTAAACTAATTTTATCAACAGAAATAGATTGGTGGCCAAAGCATGTGGACATCTTTGGTTTTATCAATTGTATTAGTCAGGTTCTCTAGAGTCACAGAACTTATGGGTAGCCTCTATATAGTCAGGGAATTTGTTGATGACTTACAGTCTGGAGTCCAACTCCCCAACAATGGTCAGCAGCAGCTGTGAATGGATCAAGGATCTAGCAGTGGCTCAGTCCCACGAGGCAGGCAGGTGAAAAAGAGAGCATCTTTCTTTTTCCAATGCCCTTATGTAGGCTCCAGCAGAAGGTGTCCCAGATTAAAGGTTTGTACAACCATGCTTGGATCTAGGACTTGCTTTGTCTCAGATGACCTTGAACTCAGAGATCTCCTTGCCTTAGTCTCCAGGGATTCATAGCCACGACGCCTCAAGATCTCCATGCCAAGATCCAGGTCAGAAACTTGTGTCTCCCAGCCTCAAGATCTGGATCACAGGTGAGCCTTCTAATTCTGGATTGTAGTTCATTCTAGATTTAGTCAACTTGACAACCCGGAATAGCCACTACATCAGTGGTACAGCTACTGATTGCTAAGATACCAATGCAGTTTGTGTTAACCAGGATGAGGAACATAAGACTCATCTTGAAACATAAAAGGACTGCCCTGAATCCTGCCTGTTTTTTTAATTGTTATTATTATTTTTTACAGAATTGCACTAATAACAGGCCAATGTTAAGTGCCATTTGGAACTTACAGTAAAAAAGACAGCTAACTTCTATATAACATTCGTCATGTGTGAAAGGAAGTGTTTTAAAGGTTAACCACTGAAATGCCATCCTTTGATGAACAATAATTTGACTATACTTCAGAGGATAGAAGTATAGTTATGTTCTGGAACACACACTTTAAGGCTTTGCCAAAAACTCGTTTTGTTTCAGTTTGTGGAATGACTACGCATTTACACAAAGTAATGTTTAAAGGATTTTCTTCTGAGATGTGTGTGTGTGTGTGTGTGTGTGTGTGTGTGTGTGTACCTGTGTGTGCATGTGCATGCATGTGTGTATATGCGTGTTCTCAGATTTTCCAAGTCTTATTTATGAAGACAGATGGCTAGAGTTCCCTACATGTCTCCTATTGTCTTGCCAGTCATTGGAGTGAGGGTCTTTTCCACTTTGGAGTAAAGAGATTTCTTTTCCTAGATTTGTTAAGAGATTTAAAAACTGCCATAAAAATCTATAAAAAAATTAAAAAAAAAACCTCTGCTAAAAAATAAAAATCTAAACCATTCTAGAATATTTTATTGTGTGCCTTCTATAGTATGTATGTATGTATATATGTATGTAGGTACACATGTGTGTGTATGTATGTATGTATGTATGTATGTATTTCCGTTCATAGTAGGAATTACCATACAAAACTAAAAATTAAAGATAGCTTTATTTCCTCCATGGACAGGTGGATTTGGGTCAATTTCCTGAATGATTTATCTTGGGTGCCAGTCAAGGTAGCCTAGAGGTGACATTACATCAGGCATTGTTGAGTCTGTAATCCCTGGCTCTGGGAGCGGGGCGGAGCTCAGCCAAGTCTCAATTTTCATCCTTCCGAATGATGCTGCCTGTGGCAAGCTATTTAACTTCTCTGATCTTGCTGCCTCAACTGTAAGACAAGGAGAATAACAACAGTAACTGTTGCCTCGTTAAATTGAGAGGACTAGATGAGATTAAAATTAGGGAGCACCATTGCATGGGGTTTGCAGAATCTAGGTATGGGAAAGAAGCTCACAGATCATCCAGTGGAGTCTCTGCAACTCTCTTTGATAACTATTTAAATAAATCCAACTGTTAACTTTTCCCCATGTAAGTATCCTTTAAAGAAAGTAGTGATTTGAATAATAATAAATTATGTATACACGATTTACATTTTAGCATTGTAATATTTTCATAATCAAATCATGTTCTGATGTTTCATTTCATTGGGTTCGTTTGGGAAGAACCTTATCGATTTCTCTGAGAGTCTCGCCACTAGGTCTTGCCAGTGCCTGGTGACCACACCCAGCTCTCCATGGCCCTTTGCAGCCAGGCAAAAATAAGCTAAAACCATGTTGCTGTAAGGAGAATGAGATGCTGACCCAGGAATACCAGCTCTGAGCTGATGATGTCAGTGGCTTCCAAAATAGCTTACTCAAAAAATCTTTCAGTGACCTCAGCTGCATTTAATCCCACTAGCTCGTCTCGATGTGAGCAGGAAATGTAAGAAGGGCAAGTGATCCCTGGAGCTCCAAGCAGACGCATCTGAGGAAGCCAGTTTTATGAAATCACTTGTCTGAAAACGTGGAAGAATCAAGACACCCTTAGTATCCAGTGATCACCATTCAGACGTAGACATATATCCTTTGGCTGTGTGACTCTGGGGAACATTTCTTATCACAGGAGCAATTGCACATGATGTTTAAGTTCTGTGCATTTTCCTTGATGGCAACTCCGGCCCCCTTCAGTGTCTGAGTATTTTGGAGATGGCTGTGTGGAACCAGAGACAGTGATATTACACACTGTTTCCTTCTTTTTGGTATTCACTTGCATTTTAATTCTTGTGACAGTTTCCTAAATTCATGTAATACATTTTGCTCATCTCATCCCCATTATATGCCGTGGTTGAAATTAAAAGAGGACAGGCACAAGATAAGACAAGACCTGTGATTGGACAGTAAAAAGTAAGGCGGGGACAGAGTTCTGGAAAGGCGAGAGAAGCCAAGAGGGAGGGAGAGGCAAGATGGAGGAGGATGAGGAGGATCATTCTCCGTGTGGCTTTAATTAGCCACAGGTAGCTGTGAATATCATATATGGGATGGATTATTATAGGACAGTTTGTCTTGTCTAAGTGGGCAAATTATATCACACCAATTGACTCTGAGTTTGTTGAGTGGATGTTTTGTGGAGTGTAAATTTACTCAGATAAATCTGATTGTTAAGTTACAAGCTTCTGCAGTTTTGACTTGGTCTAGCTGGTGTGGGTTGTGACGGTGACCGCAGGGGCCAGTTGATGGGGATGTAATTGGAGTTCGGCAGCAGAGAGTCAGGAGGGCAAGCTGCTGCCTGGGACCAGAGAATAGCTGGATGGTTGTGAGCCAGTGGTTGCTGGGATTTGTGGTGGTGTGGTGTCCTGGAACAATATGGTTCTCTCACGCCACTGAGATGAATATATTGTTGTTCCCCTTCCCCCTATGGGCTTCCCTCCCATCCTCCCCCCATTACCACCTCCCCCAACAATCACGTTCACTGGGGTTCAGTCTTGGCAGGACCAAGGCCCCTATATGGCTTACTAGGTGCTACCTTGATGCCAGCCAGTGAGGGTTTTGGTTATTTTTAATATCTACTCCAACAATATGGTTCTCTCATATGCTTCCCACCCCCGTAGAAGCCCCTCTTTTTATAAGTACCCTCTCTACTTTTTTTTTTGTCACCGTTGAGTTTAATAAGGGCTCTTGCATGAGCATGGGCGAGGAATTATTTACTGGCACAGAGACTAGTAACTAGTAGCTATGGTACTAAAGAACAGGATTTTCCCCACTCCTGGAACAAATAACTGTCATTAGCTCCTCAGTGAGGGGGAGAGGCTCGTGAGCATATCATTCATTGATAGAATGTTGATGGGCCTCGTCTTGTGCATGTCCCGTGCATGTAACAATTGCTGAGTTCAGGAGTACAATGGTTGTGTCACGTTCAGAAGACAGCATTTTGCAGCAGTCCTCTGTATTTTCTGCCCCTCTTATATAATGTTCCCTGAGCCTTGGAGGGGGTTATATATATGTCTTGTACAGGGCTGAGAACACAATACTTGCTTATTCTCAGCACTTTCAGGTATGAGTCTCTGTGTTAACCATCACCTGCTGCGGAAAAGAATCTATGAATAAGACAGAGAGAAGCATTAAGCCATGATTAGAAACAAAAGTGTTTACAAAGCAGTTTGATACTATGTCCATTTAGTGAAACAACAGAAAACTGCCTTTAATGGTCTAGGCCCTCCCCATGTATGACTAGGTTGACAGAACAAGTTATAACTTCCCTCTTGAGGAGCAAGCATCCAATTTAAGCAGAAAGAAGTAAGTTGCCCCATGACAACCATGCCATGATTTTACCAGTGAGCACGAGGAAGATGGCCAGGAGGGTTGGTACTCTAGCTCACAGCGTTCCAAGCAATTTTAGGCCATGGATAGCTTATCTCTTCCTGAAGGGTGAATAGCATCTTCTAGCTATATGCAAGCTAGCCAGCAAGGAGAAAGCTTTCTTCCCAGTTCCGACTTAATTTCCTACAATTAGTAATAAAAGTTTTTGGTATCTTCAGAATAGGAAGATCTTCTTAAAACATATGGTTCTTAAGAAAGAAACACAATTACAAAAGGCTGTGTCAGTTGATAAGATATGGATCTGCCCTGACTAAAAATACATAAGTCCTGTACAATATATCCCATTAGGACTTTTCATAATAGCCTAAATGGCCTCAGGGGAATCACATCATATATCCGTCAGCCTATAAAAACTTCTTTTAAAAATTGCATTTAAAGATTACCTTATAATATAGTTTTATAATCTTTCTCTCTGCTCCCTTTCTCCCCCCCATCCTTCTTTTCTTCAATTTCATCCCCTTCAATTTTTTTTTTTTACCCCTACTTCAAATTTTTTGAAACCATCATTTACACTCTATCCAATATAACTATATTCTCAAAGCTTTTTTTTTTTTTTTTTTTTAACTCAGTCAATGCCACTTTTCTAGCTTTATGGCTTCTCCATGCCACTCAAAGAGAAATAAAAAAAAAAAGTTAAAGTTAGTTTGCACATGTGAAATAACATGCAACATTTTTCTATTGGTCCTGGGTTACCTCACTCTGTATAAATTTTTCTAGTCCCGCTCATTTTTCTGATAGTTCCAGAATTTCATTTTCCTCAGTTGCAGTGAAAACTCCTGGATTGAAGGTGTCATAGAAAAGTTGGCATTGACTAGGTTGAGTTTCTGAAAAAAACCCTTTGAGAATATGTGCCATTGTTGAACAGAGTTAAAATACCTGTGTTTAAAATGTTACAAGTAGGGCAAAAAACAAAAAATAGAAGTAGGCCTGAAATTGGGGAAAGGAATGGGGCGGGAGAAAAGGGAAGGAGAAAGATTATAAAACTGGATTATAAGCTAAGCCTCTTAAATGCAATTTTTAAAAGCTTAAGCTTCTTATAAGGTACCGTACATGGATATATGACGTAGGCCCCAGAGGCCATAGGCTATTACATGAAAAGTCCCAATGACAGAGATATATTTCTGTTATGTACTTTGTCAGGGAGATCCACAAAATGACACAGCCTTTTGTAATTGCTTTGTTTCCCATAATAACCATATGACAAGACCCTATTCTGAAACACCAAGCCACCACGGAATATTTCTGGCATGGTGGCAGCCTGCCTTGGAAACTGGATGGGTAGAGAGATTGCTGCCAGGCTCAGAGAGAGGCCATGGGCAGTGTGATATGGGATGGAGCAAAGCAGGTGAGAGGCTTTGCTGACTGAGATGAAGATTTCTACCAGACATCTTGGGATACTGTGGTGTCAGATGTAGTGGGGGGTAAAAGAAAAACCATTTAATGTATTTTACAACAACAGATACCCTAGGTTACTGGAGGTGTCAGGACTGTAGAATGACTGTCAAAGACAGTGGAAGGGGTGGGTGGAGCCTGTCTGATTCTACTTGTCAAGCTGTGTGTATGCTATGATGGCAGACTGGAGAAGTGGGTCAACTCGAGCTCTTTGAAACCCAGGTAATAACAAGTGGGTCTCAGATGACAGACACGGAGCCTTTTGTACTGCAGGATGCTTGGTTTCCTTTGCTTTGACTGTAGCCATGTTTTACTTCTCTCTTAGAATAAGAATGTTTTATTTTATTTTGCAGTAACTCACAGTTAAGAGACTTTGAATTTTTCATGAGAACTTGGACTTTTCAATGGTTGAAACCATTTTAAGACAAGGAAGCTTTTAAAGTTGTAGTATAATTTACATTGCAATTTTAACACGAGATCTTGGCAATAAATAAGTAAAGACACGTTATAGCTTAATAGTGACAAGCTTGTGTTTAGAGTCGACAGTTTGCTGTGTTGATTAGATTTTATCAACTTATCATTAACAAGAGTCATCTGGGAAGAGGAAAACACTTTGAAATGTTGAGTCCATCAGATTGGCTTCTGAACATGTCCGTATGACATTTCCTTGGCAACTAATTAATGTAGGTGGGACCAGCTCACGATGCTACTGAGCCTGGGTTATATAAGAAATGTAGCCGAGTAGAACAGTCTACCCTGCCTTGAATTGAGAATTCAAGGGTTACTTCTGCGTACTTTATCAGAGTTCAAACTGGATATCCGTTTTTGTTGTTGGTGTTGTTACTTTCAAAACATTAGTTGGTATTGTGAAGGGAAGTAACAGAATTTAAATACTCATATTTTATTTTTGGAAAACTTTCATAGATCTAAGCCTTTGGTGAGTCTCTCAAAAAGGAAGTCAAACTCCTTTAAGCTCATATTGTTAATGTTATCAATAAACTCACTTTAATTACTCTTCAGGATTTCATTGTGACCAATTCCCATTCAACTGTCATGACCTCTGTAATTATCCACAGAACTGTCAAGCAAGGCCAAAGGACCCGCTCTGCATCCAGTCCATCCTGGCCTAAATTATTTTCAGATTTAACAATTTGAACTTGGCAAACTCTCAGTTATTAAAAAAACCGTCCTATGGTATCGCCTGCTATCACTGGCTGTTGTCCTCATTCTGTTGTCACCCTGGTGGACAGGCCGAGACCACATTCTTTCTTTTTAAGGCAGGCCCTATCTCACCCATGCTGCCTCTGCCGCTCCGAAGCTCCAAAGTCGCCCTGCCCTCCCCTCCCCTCCCCTCTCCTCCCCTGCCCTCCCCTCCCCTCCTCTTCCCTCTCCTCCCCTCTCACTAAATTCCCATGGCAGGCTGTTGCCAGGCACACCCCCACTTCCAAATTCCCGTGGCTCTGCACTTTTCCCTGGAACCTAGTTGAGTGGCCGCATGAAGGAAAACACCGCACAATTTTAGTTCAGAATCAACAGGTAACACAATCGCTGGGCGCAGAACTAGCATCCTAATTTTGTAAACTACTCTATGTTAGAAATCCTCTGGTGGCAGATCCTGGCCGCCACTTAAACCAACAGCCTCTGTCTTCCTATGTTCTGTCTCCTCCCTTGCTCTCCCCAGCCCCAAAGGGTCATTCCTCTCTCCTGCCTCCCTCTTCTTCTGACCCCTAAGTCCCGCCTACTTGCCCAGTGATTGGTCCCTTGTAATGTTTATTTATTAGGGGTTAATACTACCACAGAGGAATTACTGTCCATAGTTCCTGTTGCAGAAATCAGACTCACTCAATTGCAAACCTTCCTGAACAGATATATTGTGAAGAGAATGTCATAAAATGGTTGTGAGGCAACCTCCAGTCATATTGAACATATTTGGGATATATTTGAACATATTCAAAAAGTGTTGAATATGGTTCACGAATTCTTACTTTTTATGAAAATAAGCCTTTGTAGAATAGTTCTCAAACCAGTGTTTCCATTGTTAGCGTTTACATTAGTATGCCACATTAGTCGTTACTAGATAGCCATTATCGGTAAGTTTTCATTAATGGGCAGGGGCACCCTTTCTTTCTAACACTACGTTTTTAACGTCTTCTTAGGTTCCTTTGGCTCTGGTGATTTCTCAGACGTGCCCTATTTTATGACCTTGACACTTTCGAGGAATTTAGTCAGAATTTTTGCAGAATAAAAATCACCTCAGGCTTGATTTAATTGCTGATTCATGATTGGATATCAAAATATTCACCTCCACCCACTTGAATTAACCACTATTAAAATTAATGGTGGTCACTAGGCTAGGCTCTGACTGAGCAATTATTTGCCATATCTCTCCCCAGTGAAGTTACTTTCTTCCCCCTCTCTCTTTGGTGAAAAGAAGTCTTTAAGAAATGGGGAAATATATTTCATTTCCTTTGGTAGCCTAGCTACATGAATTATTTGAAAGTCTTAAGATGGATGCCTCTTTCTTTACGTACTCCATGTTATTTATCCGCTTTGTCCTTTGATCTATAATCCCATATAGTCATCCTTGAACACTGTAGTGGTTTGAATACGCTTAGCCCAGGGAGTGGCACTTTTAGGTGTTATGGCCTTGTTGGCGTACATGTGGCTGTGTTGGAGGGAGTGTGTCACTGTGGGCATGGGCCTCACGATCCTCGTTCTAGCTTCCGGGAAGCCAGTCTTCTCCTGGTTGCTTTCGGAATAAGACGTAGACCTCTCAGCTCTTCTTACAGGTCTGCCTGGATGCTGCCATGCTCCTGACTTGAGGAGAGTGGGTTGAACCTCTGAGCCTGTAAGCCAGCCCCGATTACATGTTCTCCTTATACGAGTTGTCTTAGTTGTGACATCTGTTCACAGCGGTAAAATCTTTTTTATTTCTTTTTTCCTTTTATTTTTATTGGATTTTTTAAATTTACATTTCAAATGTTATCTCCTTTCCTGGTTTCCCTTCATAACCCCCCTATTCCCTCCGCCCCTGCTTCTATGAGGCTGTTCCCTCACCAGTCCCTTCCCACCTCCCTACCCTGACATTCCCCTACACTGGACTATCCAGCCTTGGCAGGACCAAGGGCTTCTCCTCCCATTGATGCCCAACAAGGCCATCCTCTGCTACATATGCAGCTGGAGCCATGGGTCTGTTCATGTGTACTCTTTGGATGGTGGATTAGTCTATAGGAGCTCTGGTTGGTTGGTATTGATGTTCTTATGGGGTTGCAAGCCCCTTCAGCTCCTTCAGTCCTTTCTCTAACGCCTGCATTGGGGACCCCATTCTCAGTTCAGTGGTTGGCTGTAAGCATCTGTCTCTGTATTTGTCATACTCTGGCAAAACCTCTCAGGAGACACCCATATCTGGCTCCTGTCAGCAAGCACTTCTTGTCATCAGCACTAGTGACTGGATTTATTGGCTGCATATAGGATGGATCCCCAGGTGGGGCAGTATCTGCATGGCCTTTCCTTCAGTCTCTGCTACAAATTTTGTCTCCTACAAATTATTTCCCCCTATGAATATTTTTGTTCCCCCTTCTAAGAAGGAATGAAGCAGCTGCACTTTGGCATCCTTCTTGAACTTCATGTGGACTGTATATTGTATCTTGGGTAATCTGAGCTTTTGGGCTAATATCCTCTTATCAGTGAGTGCATATCATGTCTTAACTAAGACAGAAGTACACTCATGCACTGGGTTCAGGTTTCAGTTTTTTTTTATGTAAAATTGTATGGTATTTGCATATAACCCATTTACTATTCTCATATATTTAAAATTATCTCTAGATTGCCCATAATACTTAATGCAGCATGAATCTTGTATACTACACTTGATCTTAGCCAGAAGACCATAAAATAAATGTGCAAACAGTTATAAAGTTATGCTACCTAGGTAATCATGACAAAAATTCTGTAATATTTGATATAGGTACAAGTTATTGAATATTTTCCTTCAATGATTGTTTTCATGAGTAGATGTAGACTTCGTGTTGTAGACTGACGTCATTGTGCAAGTAAAGGCGGTACAGGATAGAGCGAGGCCTGTCATTGGATGAGAAGGAAGGATGGGCGGGAGAAGAGTTTTAGAGAGGAGTGGAGACCAGAGCGAGAGGGAGGGAGCCGCTGAGAGAACATGGCAGGCAGCGTATGTTAAGATTTCTCTCTGCACATCTACAGGTTATTATGACTATTCTTAAGGGATGGATGTGTACAGGATTTTATATGTCTAGATGAAGAAATTATCTTATCTAGGTGGGCGGTTTACATCTCTATCAAATGGTTGTTAATTGTGTGGATGTACTGTACATTGAACATTTAACATATAAATCTGGTTGATGGGTTACTCTTTACTGAGTCATGTTTTCACTAGATTGTTGGGAATGTGAACAGAGTCTGTGACAGGAAGCTGTGCTAGGCTATAGAATGCTTGGGGCTAGTGTGTCGTGGGGCCATGCTAGCACAGGCCCATGGAAAATGATATGTGTGTCAGGGATAACAACACTCCAAGAGGACAATGTATGAAAGTGGTAATAGAGAAACAGCTAGAATTCACAGATCCGTGGGGACACACACACACACACACACACACACACACACACACACACACACACACACGCACACACACTATATGCATACAGAATCATTCCATGTGAATTTTCCTGACTGTTGATCCGGAAGCCTATCTACTGGGCACCAACTCTATACCCTCTAATGAGTTTAAACAAATGAGGAAATGTTTTTGCATGGGTGACTATTTTCATTGATATCTTAGGGAAAGATCCTTGCGAACAAAGGCACATTCTTGATATTTGCACAAGGGAGAGGGGGGGAATGGAGAAAGGGAGAGAGGGAGGGACGGGGACACACACACCCCCCCCACAGAGACACACACACACACAGAGAGACAGAGACAGAGAGACAGAGACAGAGAGATAGAGACAGAGAGACAAAGAAAAAGAGAGAAAGAGAGAAAGAGAGAGAAAGACAGAGAGAGAGACAAAAGAGAGAGAGAGAGAGAGAGAGAGAGAGAGAGAGAGAGAGAGAGAGAGAGAGTTAGTTAGTTCTTGGTTTCATTCTACTGCATCATCCAGGGGACAGCAAAATAAAACCTCAGACTCTAAGACTTGCTGATTTAGGATTAGCACTAGCAATTTTATGATATTTCTCAGGTATGTTTAAGGTCTTTTTGAATAACCAGACCTAGTGGATAAAAGTCAAAGAGGGATATTATTACAACTATCATGAATATAAATACAATGAATTGCAGCTCAACTTCATAACTTGTTCAAAGGAGATTTCGAAGACAAATCTACACAGAGCAAAGAAGTGGTGAAATCCAGTCATAAGTGGACAAGAACCTAGGAATGTGGGGCTTGATGTAGTCTCTTGAAATGTAATTCCAGTCTTAGGATTTGGGTTGCCATTAGTTATCCACACTTATAGTTATAAAAAGAAAGGAGAGGCACAAACATTATAGAAACACATAACACAGATTTCCTGTTAGACGTTATACTGTAGACACGTAATAATCTTATTTCTTATTCCAGAGTCTTAAATTTTTCATACACCAGTGATATGTGCTACACACTTGCCAAGATTATAGGTGAGATGTGGGAGACTCAGAAGAGATCTGGAGAAGCCTGGACATCTGTGTGAGAGAGATACTGAAAGAGGCGCTGGTGTGCATACACAGCCACCAAACTAGACAAGATGGATGAAGCAAAGAAGTGCAGGCCGACAGGAGCCAGATGTAGATCTCTCCTGAGAGACACAGCCAGAATACAGCAAATACATAGGCGAATGCCAGCAGCAAACCACTGAACTGAGAATAGGACCCCCGCTGAAGGAATCAGAGAAAGGACTGGAAGAGCTTGAAGGGGCTCGAGACCCCATATGTACAACAATGCCAAGCAACCAGAGCTTCCAGGGACTAAGCCACTACCTAAAGACTATACATGGACTGACCCTGGACTCTGACCTCATAGGTAGCAATGAATATCCTAGTAAGAGCACCAGTGGAAGGGGAAGCCCTGGGTCCTGCTAAAACTGAAACACCAGTGAACTAGATTGTTGGGGAGGGCGGCAATGGGGGAGGATGGGGAGGGAACACCGATAGGAAGGGGAGGGGAGGGGATGTTGGCCTGAAACTGGGAAGGGAATAACACTCGAAATGCAAATAAGAAATACTCAAGTTAATAAAGATGGAAAAAAAAAAGAGGTGTCTTCCGCAGAGTAGTTTAAGGCAAATCCCATATTGTAACCCATAAATGCCTGTCAATTAAAGAGAAGCATGTAAAAAAATAAAAAAAAGAGGCTAGGGCGGGGTCTAATGTAGACCGTTTGCTCAAATTCAAACTCCTTAGGGAAATTGAAATCTTTAATTTAATTTAATTTTATTTATTAATCATTTTATTTGTTTACCTTTCGAATGTTCACTCCTTTAGCTTCTCTTCTTTGGGGTATCAAGCCTCCACAGGACCAAGCGCCTCCCCTCCCACTGATGCCAGATGAGGCAGTCCTCTGCTACGTACGTAGCAGGAGCCATGGACTGGCTTATGTGTACTCTTTGGTTGGTGGTTTAGTCCTTGGGAGCTCTGAGGGGTCCGGTTAATTGACATTGTTGTTCTTCCCACGGGGTTGCCATCTCTTTCGGCGACTCTGCTCTTCCCCTAACTCTTTCACTGGGGTCTCTGGGCTCAGTGGAATGGTTGGCTGAGAGTATCTGCATATGCGTTAGTCAGGTGCTGGCAGAGCCTCTCAGAGGACAGCTGTACCAGTCTCCTGACAGCAAGCACATCTTGTCATCAGCAATAATGTTGGAGCTTTGCGTCTGCTGATGGAATGGATCGCATGATGGGACAGTCTCTGGATCCATCTTTGTCCCTTTCTTTCCTTTAGACAGGGACAATTCTGGGTTAAAATTCTTAGATGGTAGGCAGCACCATCCTTCCACTGGGGGCCATGTTTATTTACTGGAGGTGGTCTCTTCAGGTTCTATCTCCCCTCTCTTGGGTATTTTGACAAATGCCATCCCCATTGGGTCCTGGAAGCCTCTCACATCCCTGGCATCTGAGATTTTCTAGTGGTTCTCCAAGTTCGACACACTTCACTCTTACTTATTTCTATTCATTCTCCAGGTCCTCTGGACTTCTCTCTTGTCTTTTGCCATACTTGGTCCTGCCCCCTTTTTCTTCCCCTTTCCCTCTCTCACCTAGGTCCCTCCCTTCCTCTGCCTCCCATGATTATTTTGTTCACCCCTCTAAGTGGGTTTGAAGTTTCCACACTTTGGCCTTCCTTCTCATTAAGCTTCATATGGTCTTTGAGTTCTAGTGTGGGCATTCTGAGCTTTTGGGCTAATATCCACTTATCAATGAGTATATACCAAGCCTATTTTGGGTCTGGGTTACCTCACTCAGGTTAATATTTTCTTGTTCCATTCACTTGCCTACAAAGTTTGTGAAGTTGTCATTTTTAATAGTTAAGTAGTATTCCATGAGTAAATGTACCACATTTTCTGTATCCACTCTTCCGTTGGGGGACATTTGTGTTATTCCTAGTTTCTGGCTATTATAAATAAGGCTGCTGTGAATATAGTGGAGCATGTGTCCAGTATGTTTAGATGTTGCAACATCTAAACAGACACAGTGAAACCAACAGAAATTATGAACCAAATGGATTTAACAGATATGTACAGAACATTTCACCCCAAACAAAAGAATATATCTTCTCAACGTCTCATGGTACCTTCTCCAAAACTGCCCATTTAATTGGACACAAAACAAGACTCAACAGATAGAAGAAGATTGAAATAATCCTATGCACCCTATCAGATCACACACAGTCTAAGGCTTGTTTTCAATAACAACAAAAACAACGGAAATCCCGCATACTCATGAAAACTGAATAACTCTCTTACTCAATGATATCTTGCTCAGGAAAAAAATAAAGAAATCAGAGACATTGACAAAAAGGAAGGTGTATTATACTCAAATTTATGGGGCACAATGAAGGCAATGCTAAGAGGACAAGTCTTGCACTGAATACCTTCATAAAGAAATCGGTGAGATCCTACACTAGCGACTTAACAGA
Source organism: Rattus rattus (assembly GCF_011064425.1). Lineage (NCBI taxonomy): Eukaryota > Metazoa > Chordata > Mammalia > Rodentia > Muridae > Rattus > Rattus rattus. The sequence continues at coordinate 85,515,870 of NC_046164.1, read as the reverse complement.
ATGTTTGAAAGCTCTAGAACAGTAAGAAGCAAACACACCCAAGAGGAGTGGATTCAAACTCAGAGCCGAAATCAATCAATTAGAAATAAAAAGATCTATACAAAGAATCAATAAAACTAAGAGCTGGTTCTTTGCGAAAATCAACAAGATAGATAAACCGTTAGCCAAACCAACCGGAGGGCACAGAGACAGCATCCAAACTAATAAAATCAGAAATGAAAAGAGACATAACAATAGAAACTGAGGAAAATAAAAAAAATCATCAGATCCTACTACAAAAGACTATACTCAACAAAACAGAAAAATCTGGATGAAATGGATGATTTCCTAGAAGTTGAAATCTTGAATTATGACATTGGTTAAGAATTTCCTTGAGCGACCAGCAGGTGTTGCTAAGAAGGCATGAGGAGTGTAGGCAGGACAACATTAAATTCTACATGAACTGGGACCAGTAAACTCATGAATGGCCATGAACTGAGACAGGTAAACTCAAGAAAGACAGCTTCCGTTGTCTCTCTAGATATACTAAAATGTCTGTCTGAAGACAGACAAATCAAATCACCATCTTTATATGTCTCTGTTTTGTATAAGAGGCATCAAACATTGATCCTTTCATCCAGCTATATTTCCTAATAATTTCTAATTAATGTCAGCGTAACAGGGAACTGTTAGCAACCTTTTGAAATTTTATGTGATGAGTACTTGTGTAAAACATTGAAAATAGAGGTAGTGACTTCCTGTTAGAAACAGTACACACACACAAAAAAAATAACAGAGGGGTATGAACTGGAAGGCTCCCCTTTGAAATGGCAAATGGCTTCTTTCCAACTCTGTAGGCTCTCAGGTTCCTTTCCCCTTCTCTGTTACCTCCTGTGCTTATAGCACCTGGGGCTCACTCTTGGGAAACTATCCGTTCCTTCTACTGTTCAGGGTCCACTGTGTGTGTTTGGTTCTCATGCTGCCCCTTCAGTGATCAGAGGAGAGAGTCTGAGGTCAGGTGAGGCCCATCAGAAGCCTGGAACTCAGAAACTGTGTGGGGACTGCAAGTCCTGGGGTCACTGTCTTCTTGATATCCTAAAACGACATTCTGGTAATTCTTCCTTCCTAGAAGCCCAGAGCTGCCATGTTCCCTTCCTTCCTGAGACACCAGTCTTCATTCCTCCTTCAAGTTTATGTATCATCTTGTTTTCTTCAGCAAATCCCTATTTGCCCCTGTCATAAAACAAAACAAAACAAAACAAAACAAAACAAAACAAAACAAAAAACACAGCTCCCAAGTCAAAGGAATAAAAGCCATGATATATTCGGGAGCAACTATGAGAGGCCATGTCCACAGACATACATTTAGATCTCTCTAAATATAATTTCCCAACATGGAAACATGGAATACAAACAACAGAACAAGAGTGTTCAAATCAAGGCATTTCAAAAACAATCGGCAGGAACAAAAGTGCACGGAGCCATATTGGACAAAGCCGCTTTTTTTGACTGCATGGTTCAAGGTGACTCTGGGCTTTTGGCCACAGAGACTCACCCTTAGATGACTGCCATAAGTCTTAAGATTGTTGGATAAAGCCTCCCATGAATCGGCACAGGAGTATAACATTCAAGGGATGGGAGCAGATACCAGTTATCTCCTCAGTCAACACCCAGTGTCTCCACCACCTGACCTCATGACTTTTTTTGCCTCCAGCTATCACTGCCTATACCTCATCTCCCCCTCCTTCATTTTCCAAAGGTCACCCCCTACCTGAAAGCCTTAAAAGCTGCAATGTTCATCCCAATAAACGAGACCTTGACAACAGAACTCTTGCTTGGTCTCCTTCTTCTCTTCACCCCCATTTTGGCCCACAGGTAGAAAGCCTCTTCGGGACCCTGAATAACTGGGTCCCCGCTGGCGGGGACATCCAAGGGGTTACACGGGATGTGGGAATCCTTCTTATGGGCCTCAGATGCTACCTGGTGACATTTTTAGTTTGGGGTTAGTAGAAGACGATGGTCTGTTGAGTTGATAAGCTACAGAGGTTTTTTTGTTTATCAGTCACAGGATTTTAGTCTCCATACAGAGGAGAGCAACAGCATGGTTAAGATTAGGTGCAATCAGGGTTTCTGTACCTGCAATTCCCGACCTGTCCAGAGCACTGCAGTTCTGTCATACTATGAGACGTGTTGCAGACATAGCTTCTTTCCATGAGTTCTCCCTCACACCTCCATTAGTCAAGATTGTTTTCCACTGACTGCAGTCATCGGATTGTAACTGGTCTTCTAAGTAAACTAGTTAACTAGTTTAACTCTTCAGAATCTACCCCAGTAGATTCTACAATATCCAACGGATTGTAATTCTGTTCAACTCACTGCTGAGGAGGCCTCATCTCAAAATGATAGTAACTTCATAATGAATAACTAACATTTACAGACTTTCCTTGACTGCACTCCATACAGTGTTCTAAGCATTCACATCTATTATCCTATTGAATATTCAGAATAGCCTCTTTGGACTGGCATTATTATCCCTGTTTTACAGATGATAAAACCTAGGGTGAATGGCTAAGTAACTTTCCCATTATTTTAAAGGTTTATTCTTTAGAATATTAGCTTTTCAAAACTGCATTTAGTTTTTTATGGCAGCCACAAGCAAGCATCTCTAAGTGGGTAGCTTAAAACACAGAAACACCTTATGTCATGCTTCTACAAGAAGCCATGTTTTCTGAAAGACAGCCTTGCTTATGTCTTCTACTTGGTGCCCTCGGCGTCTCTTGGATTATAAACTCATTACTACAATTCCGCCTCTGTGCTCACAATGGGGTTTCCTTTCTGTGTGTCTCTTTTCCTTAACAGTTTGGTGCCACTCTGTCCAAGACGACCTCATTTTCCATAACGACTCATCTATGGTGACCCTATTTCCAAACATGTTGCATTCTGAGGTATGGGGTTGTCAGACTTCTTTCTTTAATTTAATTCACAGTAAAATGTCATTAAAGATTGCTCAAAAGGAACTCTGCAGTCAAATAAGTTTGAGACACACTATTAAAGGAATTTCTTCTGTAAAACCCTGAGGGAGGAATAATGCTCGTCCCTTAGTCTTCTCTCAGCCCCCTGGGAGGACCATGGTGTAGGTGCCTTCCCTTCTGGCTTTACCTGCTGAGCAACCTGAGACAAACACTTTTCTTCTCAGAGTTCTAGCTTCCTTATTTATAAGAAACAACACTACACTTCCCCCATGGATTTCTCTAGTGACTAAGCTAAATGAGGTTGACTGAACAACATCTGCTATAGTGTCTGGCATAGAAGCAGGTAGGCACCTTAAGAGTAGGCCCTTTCATTATGCTAGGCAGATACTTTTACTTTTTGTTTTTAGAGAACTTCATATATGAAATAATTTCTACCCCTCATAAAACCCATTGAGTCCATTTATTGTTTGGTGTTGCCTTTATGTATATGTGTTTAGGTCTAACCACCTGGGAAAGGTTAGCTTGTCAGGGGGCTTATTCCTGGAGAACACAGATCCTGATTCTCCATCTCTCAGAAGCCATTGATTGACTGTAATGCCTCATTGGGGGGGCTGGGGTCTTGTAGATTTCCCCCGTCCATGTTGGTATATCAACTGATATCATTGTACGTGTCATATTTAAACAACCATATTGTTGAGATCTCATGGGTGCAGCCTCCCTGTCCCATCTAGAAGATACTATTTAGCAGTAGGTGTCCCGATCTTTTGGTTCTTAGCATCTTTCTGCCCCTCTTCCACAATGTCCTCTAAGACTTAGGTATGGGGTTGTGCTGTGGGTAGGAACCCCATGATTAGATGTTCTTTGCAATTGACTAGTTGTGGATGTCTGTAATGATCTCAGTCTTCTGCAAAGGAAGCATCTTTGATGAGGGTCAGGAGTGGATGGATATAAGCATTGAGAAAACATTTAGAGACCATACTATTAGGAAAATGGCAGTACTATGTTCTCCGCCAGGATCTAAGACCTGTCGAGCAATGGGTAGTTGAACAGAGTTACAGTGTCAAGCGTGAATTTTGTCCTGATATGTGAGCCTTAAATCCAATTAGGACAGTTGTTGGTTACTTCCAAAATGTAAGTTCCACTACTGCACCACTGTGATATCTTGCTGGGCTGCTCACTGTTGTGGTTCACAGGCTGTATAGCTGGATAACATTGTTGGTTAGCTTTTCTCCCTTGGCAGCTTGCACAGCATCTTTTTGATACTATGAGAGCTAGTTCTCACGGAGGAGACTTCCTGGAACTTCTACCTCAAGTCTTCCAAGTCCTTTGTCTGAAGTATGTGTTGTCTTCACAATAGGATCGTACTCTCAAGATCTGGGAGGCATCCAAGGGTAATGACAACAGGGTATAATAAATATTTTCTGTCCCCTAATTGAGACAGGGTCTCACATGTAGCTCTGGCTATTCTGGAACTCATAATGTAGACCAGGCTGGCCTGAAACTCACAGAAATCCACCTGTCCCTGACTCCTGAGTGCTAGGATTAAAAGTGTATGCAATGTTGGGGGAGGACAGAAGGGGGTGCAGATGGAGAGGGTGAACATCCTTATAGAAGAAGGGGAGAGGGATAGAATAGGAGGCTTATCTCCGTGAAACCGGGAAAGGGAATAATACTTGAAGTGTAAATTAAAAAAACTCAATAAAAGAAAAAAGCGATTTCTATTAACTTGAGAAAGAAATGTATACAAACACACTTCATTTTATTGTTTTGAGAGCTTTCTGGACCTCTCACAACTTCACTTCAAACACACACACACACACACACACACACACACACACACACACACACACACACACGCCACATATATATTTAAAACAAATAACCATATGAAATAATGTTTTCCCCAGGGCTTTCCCACACATCCTCAGTGCTATTTGTTTCTTCCTCCTTCTCTCCTTCTGCATTACCTTTCCTCTTGTACCCCCATTTAAACTTGGTCCTCCACTTCCCCCTTTCCCTGTTCCTATTAATGGGGATAACAGCTGTATCCCATTAAATCCATCTCTAGAGAGCATTGTTCCCCTCCCCACTCAGATGATCTCTTTCTACCTACCTGACTTCTATGATTACTACAGGTAACATTCAAACCTAGAGATCTGGAGCTAGGGTTCATAAACAAGAGAGGAAATGGGGGTCTTTCTGAGGCTGGGTTACATTAGTATAATATTTTCCAGTTCCATCCCCTTACCTGAAAACTTCATGATTTCACTTTTCTTTATAGCTCTGCGTCCTAGCATTGGTGGGGACAATGAAGAGGGGGAGGTGTCCATCACTCCTGGTATGCATGCCAGTGTGTGGATGGAGACAGCTTCTTGGCATTTTTATTAAGTACTTTTTTTTTTAACATTTCAAGAACAATTGGACAGTTTCAACCAATAAAGTTTTATTGTTCACCTCTTATTATCTTCTTCGCTTTAGGACAGAAATTTTACATATGGGTACGTATTTGACTAAGCCGTACTTCATTATTTCCATCATTGGGAAAGCATGGGCTATTCAACTATCTAGTTCCTTTTTCTGACTTGTCACCCCAGTGAGAAGAAAAGGATGTCATCATGCAGTCACCGCCGGCAGAAGAGGAATTGTGAAAGAGACCTCACTGTATAAAGGGCAGCCCACAAGCGCCTAGGTCTCCAGAGGAGCCTGAGCTCCTCAGAGGTCGTGTCTGAAGAGGGGACCTGTGCGACTGTCTACCAGGCATGGAACCAAAGCGCATCAGGGAGGGCTACCTTGTGAAGAAGGTACGTAGGGAAGTCACTCACAGCGCTGGACTTAGAGAGGGGCTTACAGGGGATTAGTGTTTGCTCCATACTCCGCCCATCCCTTCCAGAGACGGTCCATATTGGATCTATTGGGTTAGGATGAGAGTTCTACATCATATTGGCGGTGTGCTGGGATGGGGCTGCCTCCAGGGGTTCCTCTACCCTGTTTTTCTTAAAAGGGAATTAATCTACCTCAGGCTTCAGCACGGTTAGCCCCTTCCGAGCCTGAGAATTCCAGGATTCAGGGTGCGGAAGACGAAAATCCAGATTTAGTTTTTCATGATGTAAAACACTTTGTAGCCCCTAAACATTGCCTTCTGTGGGAGAAAAGTTTCAAATTTTTCTGTTAGAGAAGTTGCTTGGAGGACTGGTTGCTCTTATTTAAACTGAGAGGGCTGTAGAAAGGTTGTGGGGCGGGGGACGCAGGGTTGTAGAATGGTTAAGTGTGGCCAGCGTTGGTGTGAACAAGCAGACGAAACAATGCAGCTAATTTCTTGGGCGTTCCCCACTTTACTGCATGAAAGACCTTATGTTTCTGTTTCAAGGGTGCGAAGGTGGTTCCAGGTGGTGACAGTGGCCGTTCTTACCCACGATTTAATACATTTGTAAAACGGACCCCCGAAGTGGCAGGTCTTAAAGAACAGAAGAAGTGGGGACGTGAGAATACTAAAAATAGTTTAGTGTTGTGGAAAATTCAGTTTTGATGGTGCTTCTAGTCTTTCTTCTGCTGCTGGGTGCGCTTTGAGTTATGAAATTTCCTCGCTGGGTGAATTCACACATCAGAGCTGCTGGCATCCTGTGGGCAACACTCTGTGCACAAACACACTTGCACAGAGCCAAATGGGCCCAGCAGCTCAGAAATGCTGCTTCTGACTACACTCACAAGTAGCTTTCTAACCAAATGAGCAACCAATAGGACTCTCGGCTTCTTAAAACTCAATGCAGTCAATTAAGTACCTAGTTTATCAATTTTTGAGAAAGGGTCTTACTCTATACCTCTTAATATAGTTCCAAGGCTAACCTTGAACTGGTGGCAAACCTCCTGCCTCAGTCTCCCAGACCCTGAAATTACAGGAATGAACAATCGGGTCCAGCTGCATCTTTATTTTAGATCATTTGTTTGTTTCTTTTTTAGCTTAAAATGTACTATGTCTATGGACAACAGGACATTAAACGGTACATATCACACAGCCTGGTTTCATTTTTTATTTTGAATTAGAGAGAAACTTTCATTTGTCTGTGAGAGACTAAGATCCCCCGGTCCAGGGCTGTGGCAGAGTCAGGAGAAATACCCTCTCTAGCCCCTGGACACTGAGATCGCTCTTTAGCACCCCAAGTTTTTTTCTGAAGGAAAGCAAATCTCTAATCTCCATTAGTGTTCACGGTGTATCTGGGGTGGCGAGAGTTCTGAGTTGGTGCTGGAGAGCACGGGGGCCTTCAGTGTATTTATTCTCTTAGGATAATTGAATTTTGAATCATTAGTAAGTGAAACAGCTAGGTGTAGATGATTGGGAGTTGGCATCCATGGTCTTCCTCTCTGAGAACTGATGGGAACTGCTGCTGAATGATCTCTCTCCTGATCAGGCTGAAAAATTGTGTGTGTGTGTGTGTGTGTGTGTGTGTGTGTATGTGTGTGTGTGTGTGTGTGTGTGTGTGTGTGTGTGTGTGTGTGTGTGTTTCTCTGTGTCTGTGTATTTGAGTGGGACACCTTCCATGGTGTGTGTGTGTAAAAGGTCAGGAGACAACTGAGTCACCTCACAGGCTAGGCCTTGTTTTAATACAAAACGATAAGATTGCTGTTATAAAGTTTGTATGCTCATATGTTACAGTCACTAGACTACAAAACTATAGACAATTCAATCTGCATCAGGTGAGGCCATTTCACTGGGGAGGGGGAAGGGTAGATTCAGGACTGTGGAGAATCTAGATTTAAAAGCTTTTAATTAGTCACAGTAATTCTCTCAGATTATGACCAACAAGTGTCAGTCTAAGAAAGACTCTAGATGAGAGCACAGTGAAACCTCATGTTGATATTTCCACAATGTGTATTTCCCATCATTCTTGTGGAGATACTCATTAATATTACACTTAAATTTACATTACATTTAAACTACTGTGCATCTTTTCATGGTGTTTTGCATTTCCTCAGGGCCATTCAATTCCAGGGCCTTGCACACGGTTAGGCAAATGTGTTTTACCATTGAACTGTGTCCCCAAATGTTTGCCATTGAGCTGTCCCCCCAGATGTTTGCCATTGAGCTATCCCCCAATCCTCTCACTTGGTGCTTTTGTCAGTCCTGAGTGTAAACCTGAAACCAGGATTTCCTAATTAGGCATCAAAATTCGTAACTTCCCTATATTTTAAGTTTCTTTCAGTTATATAATATGTTGGTTAAACTCGTCTATCTGTCTAGGAACCTAGGAAACAGAGAGTAGCCCATAAGTGAAGATAGATATCAGCAAGTACATACACCAACAGTCTGTGAGGTGGTGATGGTTCCAAATCACTCCTGAGGAAAGAACCAGGAGACCCTCCTCCTGTGGAGTGTGGTTGCTCAGTTGCAAGCAAGCCAAGTAACAACAACTATGACGTTCAAGATTCTGGCATAGGAATTAAGTATGCTCTTCTCCTGTGTGTTATGAAATACTTATTTTGAAGTAGAATATTTTGGTTGGAAAAATATAGCATTAGAAAATGCTGATATAGGAATTTTGTCAAATTTTCAGGTTGATGGCTACTGGTATATAAACTCTAACATGTCTCTTCTTTGTTCCCCCCTCTTCTTTCTTTAGTCTCTGTGTGTCTCTGTTTGCCTCTCTGTCTCTGTGTGTGTGTTTCTCTGTATTTCTCTTTGTCTCTCTCTGTGTCTGCCTCTCTTTTTGTATCTCTCTCTCTTTCTCTGTCTCTCTCTCTCTCTCTCTGAGACTCTGTCTCTCTGTGTAAGCATGCACCATAGCGCATATGCTGAGATCAGTGGACAACTTGTGGGCTTGGTTTTGTCCTTCCACCATATGGTTCCTGGAGATTAGACTCAAGTCACCAGGCTTGGCAGCAAGTGCATTTCCTACAGAGCCATCGCCTGAGCCCTTGGTTCTGTTAGAGATAACCGTCCACATTTCACAACTTATGTTTCCTCTTTTTGCCCCCTGGCTAAGATCTTTAAATAGAGATTATGATTAAGAATGGGAGAAGAAAAGTGACTGTCATTGTCTACCCTTTTCCTTCTAAACAGCACTCCTTGCCCTGAGTCTTATCACTTGTGCTTATTTTAAGAAGAATTTGCGACCCTGTAGGGACATCCGGCTGCTATCCCAATGTGATCTCTCTCCAGTCCTATCACCGCACAGAGAGCAGGTGACTTGCTCATTATCAAGCAGCTGTAATAGCAAAATCCCCATCCCATGATGCCATGGTGCTCTGAAAGGCATAGGTGTATAGCAAATAACACTGGGTGTAGGAACTTTTTTTTTTCTGGTTGGGGGATTAGTTTTTGAGAAATAAATATCTTGGTTGTTATGGAATACATATGATCGGATGTTCTTATAACCATGACTTTGAAACAAGAGAATATTCCTTCATGTTATGTCTCTCGTTGCCAAAAACTAGTTTCCATGACAACAACCCAGCAGTTACTCGGTACTGAAGGACAAACTCAATCAGCAGCTTAAGACTTGAATGTCCTGTGAGGTTGATAGACATCCCAGAAACCAGGGTCGTGAGAAATACAAAGACAGGGGGACCGGGAGGGGGGGGGATGTTCCACAAAGTTAGAGCAGGTTGCTATATTGTGGAGCACAGTATTGACTGATGTTGTGAAGAAAGGGTTTGGTGGAAGTGGGAAAGACATGAGAGAGGCTGATAGGATAGAGGGTGTTGATCAAAGTACTTTATATGACGATATTGTTAAAGGAGTGAGGTAATGTGAGGTACGGTGAGGTGAGGTGAGGTCAGGTAAGGTGAGGTAAGGTGAGGAGATGAGGTGAGGTGAGATGAGGTGAGGAAAGGTAAAGTGAGGTAAGTAAGTAAAGGAACCAGAAGCACTCAGGTCAGATTGGGAATTTTATACAAGAATTCTTTTCTAGAGCCATGTTGTCTTCTGAACAGGATCAAACAATCTCCAGGAGTTTGTGTCCCCTCGTGTGGCAGTTAACACATGAGCTCACCCTGTTAGGGACAGTCCTAAGCACTTTGTGCGTTAATGCATTTATAGAACATTCCTAGGCCAGCTAATCCTAGGAAATGGATACACATATCCATTACTTTGCAGATGAGGAAACTGAAGTACACAGTGGCAGAAGGTCTTGCTTAAAGTCCCCAAGATAAAGCATGGCACGGTGGTGCGGATCGAGGAGTTGGTGTGGCAGTGCACCAGCATAACCCAGAGCTGTGTGGAGTGGCTGTAACCATGTTTCATGGGGTCCTTATGGGTTTAATCTGCCGAGGTTCCTTTTCCAAATAATTCTTTTCTCTGATAGATGGGACCAGGGAGAGACTCTCAGGCGAGAATCATTCCAACTGTAATGTTCACAAAATTGGACTCTGATCTATCTGTATTATGGCCATTTCTGAGGCCCCACCACAAGCTAACAGCATGTTCTTCAAAATGTTTCATAAATATCCTTTAATGTTTATAAGGAGAAGCAGGTACTGATGTTTAGAAAAAATGAACAGTTTGTTTAAGGTCACAGAGCTTAAAGACAAAGGTAAAATGTACCCACAAATGGAAAAATCAGGAAACCAAAGTGGAAAAGCACACTGAGGTTTTGTACAGCTTATTTTATATGTTTTTGTTAGGGGAAGTCCAATTTGGTAGAATTTATTCATATAAAAATACACTACCAATTAGGCTCATTCTCTTGCTTCCGAAGGACTTATGTACATGTAATACAAGTGTCTGAGAAGTTGTGCAAGTAGGGAACTAGATGACATGGTTTATAACGCAACGGAAGTAAAAGACTGATTTAATAGATTCTCACTTGAAACAGAGGGCCTATAGATGTGGAGGAGGAGTATAATGATGCACCATTTTTACATAGTTATGATTATAAAAGGATTCTATACATCTGAGCTCTGTATAGACGTGTGAAATGAGAGTTTGAAGGGAAGGGGAAGTTAGAAGAGATCTCCATTCCAGGAAGTATCTGGGAGGGCCCTGTGCACACAGTCTGCTTACCTCAGCACTGAGCCTCCAGTGGTAGCTTCTGTCGGTGGAGCTGGACGTGCTGAGCAAGAGCTGATCGTCCCTTCTGTTAGACCTGAACTGTCTGAGGATGGAGAGCGCACCATTTTCATTTTTATTCTCTTAACACACAGGTCAGGTCTAAAACTTAAGAAATACTCTCTCATTTCTGGCCTGAACTTTTTGCAGAGACCAGAGAATCAAGGTTCCATATTGTAGTAACACTTAAGGTATTCAAAAAAGGGGAAGAGAGCTCAGCTAAGCTGGTCATTACATGACCACATTAAGCATTCTCCTAGCAGTTACGATTACTTTAGCATTGCCGGAGAGTCACAGAGGTTGCCAGGGTGACCTGGCCATAGGACTAGAGGGATGAGTGTGCCACAGGACAAGTGTGTAGAAACTGGGTGGAAATCTAGGCATGTGAAGTATGTAATTGAGTTTTTCATTTGTGCCTTGTATATTTTGCTTAGTATACAATTAACATTTAATACATCTATTGTCAGAGAGCTTACACATTGACTTTTTTTCCTTTGATTGATGCAAAATTTGTTTACTAAGACTTCTAACTAGTGGAACAAAACCCAAACTAACTGCTACCAACAACAAGAAAATACACAAGTTAAATACCTTTGGAGAAAACACTTATCCGTTTGCCTGTCTCTTGTTGGGCTAAAACTATTCAGTTTCTTCAGGACCTCTCCTAGAGAGATAGTACCACTGTGGCATTCTCTTCTAAACAGGCCCCAGTTAATTTGTTGCAATCGGGGTCCCTGCAGGAAGGGTTCCCAACATACCCGAGAAGCATGGAATTTGCAGAGTTAGTAGTCTATTCTTGTGAAAAGCAGAGCACAGACTGCGTTCAGGGCAACGCAGGCCCAAGTCTGTCGTCAGGTCATGACGTGAGGCTTTGTGTAAATAGGACACTATGCACAGCTGAGCAGCGTCACTGACCCCGCCCACCCCTGAGCATCGTTGTCTGGGATCTGGGATGTTCTGGAAGATGGCTGGTTGTTGTTAGAACTGTGTGAAATCTCTTCCAGGCTGGCAGGTTTCTCCTTAAGCTGGCCCAGGAGCTCAGCATTCCCTTCCTCCCCAGCATGCGATGCCCATGGACATCCTATTTGCTGGAAGTCCACTGTCTCACAGCAAAGGAAGGGAAAAAATGTGAAGAAACTATTCTTTCCTGCCCTATTAGTTACGATTCCTCTCTGTTTTTAGACTTCAGTTTCCAGTGATTTAGTCCTGGAATGATATGCTGGAGTTTGTAGCCTTAGATTCTTCTCTAAACCTATTTTATTTAGGGTTCTCGAACACTTTAATCTCCCTTCCAGCCCACTGACCGGAGGTAGGGAGAAAGAAGGTTTACAGGAAAAGGGGTTTATGGACCCGTTTAGAAGTACGTTCATTGGGGGTGATTCCACTCTTCGTTGTCAGGATACCAGAAGTCCAGTCCAATAGCAATCGCCAAACATGAGTCAGTAGCAGCAGCTCTATCCAGCAGAAACCGCAAGGCTCTGACAAATTAGCATGAGTCAACAGAAGTGGCAATAATCAGCCGGAATGCCACAAGGAGTTCTTAGGCACATTTCTCTCTGCGAAGACCCGCGAAGGCCCGAGAAGGCCCGCAAAGACCCGCGAAGACCCACAAAGACCCGCGAAGGGTTGTAAAGCCAGTGAAGCCTAGGGAATTCCAGCAAAGCTTCTTCTCACTGTTTATGAGTTTCCATTTATATATTCTTTCCAAACATCATGCAGCCTCTCAAGCACCTACTCCGGCGAAACATCACATGCCCCTTTACGTGTCTTCTTCAGCAAAGCATGCTCTCATAAGGCAGCTTCCAGAAAAACGTCACATGGCACAACCGAGTTTCCAAAGAAACCAGAAATTTCCACTTGGGGAGTTGGGGTGAAGTTTCCTGAAATATATCTGTAACAAACATGATAAATAGAATTTAAGTAGGGCCAAGACCAGAAGACAATCATGTCAGGGGACCACGTGTAATAACGTGTAATAACCACCTCTGTAACCTGTGGGCTTCACTTTCAATGTTCTAGACTGTTTTCTTTAACAGATTTGTTGCTGGCTTTGAGATAGTACTTCACTGTGAAGTTCAATCTGCCTTCAGAATTCTTCACCTGCTTCAGCTGGGGACTACAGGCAAATTCTACCACGTCCAACATGACTTCAATTTCAATTCGAGAACTTCCTTCCTCCTGAGACACATTTACAGAGTGGCAGATAAATGTAGCCATAGGGGAAAAAAATTGCCGATCAATCCTAAAATTACCCTTTTACATTTACATCTTAAGTTTGCCTAGCAAAATGTGGTTTAGAAATACTCTGTACATTTAAAAGAGGATATATTATCAGCTTAATCATCTTTAAAATGTACGATAGTACTTACTCTTTGGTAGGATTTAACACAGCTTGTTTCTTTTTTTAAAGTTATTTTGATATTTTGTTGCATTAATTTTTTTTCTACTCAAGTATATCTCCTAAAATACTTAATGTAATCCATTGTAATGTAATTTTCCAATCCCGTCGTCCTTTCTTTGGTCAATCCCTGTAAATAGTATATGCACTTTAAAGTTCTTTGCTTAGTATTAGGGATAAATTTTGCAATGGCCCACCATTTTATGTCTAGATCTAGCCGTTTTCAAAGCTATGGCCTGATCATTCACTTTGTAGTGTTCAGGAAATCTGTGAGAGCAGTTAGGGCTCTTAGCCTCTGATGCACCTCTCCAGCCCTAGACGCTTTCTTGACATTCTATTTTCATTATTTCAGGGATTTACAGCTCATTCCCCTAGTATTCCATAGCCCAACACCAGTGAACACTCCATGCACAGCTACTTTCAAATGGTTCCTGTTTAGTCCAGCAAACGGAGCGCTGGCATCTTCGTACGTTTTGTTATTACATCATTACACTTCACTGTTACTCATTTCCTCTCCCACCCCCTCCCTCTCCTCCCCCACGCCCTCTCACACGCTCCAGCTGACTCCCTTCCCTTGGCTGGCTCCCTTCTGCTTACCTTGCCTTCTTTATTTCACAATTCTCTTGTACCCGCTTCCTCCCTTCTTACACTGTCTTTTCTAGTTTAATGACATGTGATCATATGCGCGCGCGTGTACGTGCTGCACACACACAGAGATAGATATAGATAGATAGAGAGCACCACAATAAGACAAGACACACACACACAACTTTAAATCTAGGTACATGTGATACTTTTTGGGGTCTAGCATGTTTCACTTAACATAACAGTTTCGAGTTGTATCCAATCTTGCAGATGCCACAATTTCATTTTTCTTCGTAGCTTCATATAATTGTGTATGGGTCTTTATTGACTCAGCTGGTGATGGACATCTAGCCTGGTTCTTTGGCTTGGCTTTTGCATTCTAATTAATTTTAGAAGTACCCATTAATGACATTAACCTTTAACTCAATGATGCTATATTATGACTATTGTGAACTTTCAATTTGTTTTCAGTTTTTATAAGTATTTCACAAAAATCCATCTTCAATATGATCAAAGGTTTCATTCTTATAATTTCTTTCTGTGTCACATAATGCATCGAGATACATCATACCAGGTCCTATGAGGATGACCAGTTAAACAGTGAGAACTCTAAATACGGCTCGTAGCCTAAAACCTAAAATGATTAAAATATTATATGAGATTTCTTTTTAGCTGGGTGTGTAAGGTGTTTATGGCTCAGAACTGAATTTCATGCTTAGACATAGTTTCTATTCTCAAAATATATCATATTTCAAAGTCTGAAAAAATTTAGAAAATCTGGAGCAATGGTGGTCCCAGACATTATTTTTTTAAAGCTCTCTCTCTCTCTCTTTCTCTCCCTCTCCCTCTCCCTCTTTCTCTCTCCTATTTACCTACCTACTTACCTATCTATTCATCTTTCATCTATATTAAACGGCAAACTCTTGTTAAATTGTATTAAGGAATTGACCCAGATTCCAGAATTAAGCAGCTACTCATGAACCAAAATGAAGATGCTGCCTGAGGGGAAGGGAAAGAGCATTAATGAGGAGTTAAGAGAGCAGGATTCTACTCCCAGTTTCACATTACCCGGGCAAGGGTGCTAGGACAGGCTACTTTTGCCTCAGGCCTACTCTTATTCGAGGACAGAAAGGGAAAGATATAGGGCATTAACAAGCGTAGGCTGTCTGACTGACAAACTGGTGGTTTGTAGCAATTGCAAGTCAACAGAGAAGCTACTCCAAATCCCTTCATTGTAGCTCACCACACCACTTGGGAGAAAGGTAAATTTTTATAAGTGGCAGTATAATTCTTCTTGTGCAAAGCGCCTGCCTCCTCTGTCATAATGACCTCATATTAGCTTTCACATGAACTGCCAGACATTCGTCTATGGGCCCAGGCATGTGTTCCAACTATTTTATCTCATCCATCAGTGAGGCTGTGCTTAACCTTTATAAGCATTAGGTATGCTACTGAATGCACAGCAGCATCTCACTGTGCTCTGGAACTCTCTTTCCATGATAAATAACTATGTTGAACATTTTCTTGGTAGGGTATTTGGATGTCTTCTTGAATGGCATGCCCATTAAATGCTGTGGTCCATTAAAAAAAAAAGGACCTATTAGTAATAGTTTTACCTGTTAGTTTGCAGGGTATATGCTTTGTAAATTAAGATGATCGAAGTTGTAAACCAGGAGAGAATTTAATGAAAATTATTTCATGTATTGTCATAGTGTTCATTTTTGGAAAAGGCTAATCATTGCTAGTCTAGTCAGTTTTTCTTCCAGGGTGGAAAAAGATAGCACATTTTCGCAGGAAACATTATTTTAGGCCTGGAATAAAGGAAGCGTTTGAACAGGCAAAACGACCATCCCGTCAGTGTTTATCCTCTCTGTATACATAGTTTTTGTTTTGACAAATGGGCCCTTATAAGGGAGCCTTGTGTTTCCTGATGTGCATGTCTCAGGATATCCTGGGAAATGGTTGATAATTCTATTTTTGGTCGTCACAAAAGGGTGTCACTGTTAGTTAAAGATAGAGGCCAAGAACTTTACTTCCTAAACCCTCTGAGCATAGAGACCAGAAAGGACTTCCTGGATCTAGCACAATGGTTAATTTTTTAATTTTGTAATTATATTTATGTACAGAAAACTTAGTGTACATTTAACCTAGTTTAGAGGCGAGTTCGTTAGCCTTTGCCTTTTCCAGCTTGGCAATGCGAGCCACAGACTTAGGACCCAGGACGTGGCCTCCCCAGTGGCGTGGATCTCCTCGTATCTGTCATTATAATTGGTCCTAATAGCTTCCACCAGCTTAGCCAGAGCACCCTTGTCTTCCGAGTTAACCTGTGTGAAGGCAACAGTGGTGCACGTCTTCCTGTGGACCAGGCGCCCCAGCCTGGCCTTTCCCTTGATGATGCAGTAGGGCACCCCATCTTTTGACACAGGGCAGGCAGGAAAACCACCAGCTCAATGGGGTCTACATCATGGGCAATCACCACCAGCTGAGCCTTCTTGTTCTCCACCAAGGTGGTGACTGTATTGACCCCTGCTCGGAGGACAGGAGTCTCTTAGTTGGGACGTCCCCTTTGCCAGCAGCTTTCTTCTCAGCGCGGGCCAGCAGCCTTTGCTTCTTCTGCTTTGTCTCTGGCCTGTACTTGTGGGCAAACTTAAGCAGCTGGGTCGCTGCTTGCCTGTCCAGGGCCTGAGTGAACTGGTTAATGGCAGGAGGCACTGTGAACCGCTTATAGAGGATGGCTCTTTGCTGCTGCCTGATGTAGTGGGGCCATTTGACGAAGCGTGTGAGATCTCTTTTGGGCTGGATGTCCTGCCCAATGCCGAAGTTCCTGGGCCTTTTCTCAAGCAAAGGATTGACCACCTTTTTGGCCTCCTGTTTCTTGACAACAGCGGGGGCCGGGGCCACCTTCTTCCCCTTGGCCTTTCCTTTGGGTATCTTGCTTGGCTGGAGGAGAGAGCTACAGTGGTTAATTTAAAAACATAGTTTTATTAAATTTTCGACAATTTCATATATTTTCATTATATCTACTCCCTACTCCTCCCTCAGCTCCTCCAGCAACTGTCTCCACATCCTTGTCTTGTCTTTTTTTTTCCCCATTAACTCTAATTTATTCTACTCTTCCACCACCAGGAGCCCATTTTTTAAGGAACACTGGCTGTTCCCTCCTGAGAGCTCATGGATGTCTATGGCTCCCCACTGATAAATGGAGGCTTCCCAACTCCTTCCACTCTATTCTAGAATGCTGACTGGCTTGATCCCTTGAAGGTCCTCTGCAGGCAACCATAGCTGCTGTGAATTCATGAGTTCTGTGTCCCAGGAATGTCCAGAGGGCACTGTTTTCCTCTGGTCCTCCCTGGCTTCAGGCTATTATCTTTCCATTCTCATTTCTCCGGGGGTGCTTGAGCGTGGAGTAGAGGGTGTGTGACATCCGTGTTCCGTTTGTGGCTGGACACCCACTGACACTTGTTCTCTGTACTTTAACCAACTGTGTGTTTCTTGTTGACCACTGTCCACTGCACAAAATGTTCACTGATCTACAGGAAGATAAACACAAATTAAGAGGCAGTTTGATACTTTGTTCACTTAGTAGAAGAGCAGTAGTAGGTTCAACCCTGGAGCCTGTGAGCTCCCCACCCATAGGTTTTTAGTCCAATTTACAGTACCAGACATGCCTTTGCTCCTGAGAGTGGACTTGAAAGCCCAATCAGGCAGTAGTTGACTATGTCTCTCCTATCTTGTGTTTGAATTCTGGTCATTAGCCTTGGAAGCATGAGCCTTTCACCTGAGCAATTTCACAAACTCTACTTTATAGGATATACAAACTCCACTTTCTGCCTATGTTTTGGAAAGAAAAAAAGAAAAAGAAAAGAAAAAAGGCAACCATAAGTATTTTATGGAAGAGGTTTTTCTTTTGAGAGAACTAATCCCCATTAATGCAAATATTGTGACAGTACATGCACACACATGTACAAAACACACACACACACGAGAGAGAGAGAGAGAGAGAGAGAGAGAGAGAGAGAGAGAGGAGAGGGGGAGGAGGGAGAGGGAGAGGAGGGAGGGAGAGGAGAGAGAGAGAGAGAGAGAGAGAGAGAGAGAGAGAGAGAGAGAGAAGCTTGATGATAGTTCTTTCTCATAGCAGTTGGGTAAGAGGAATGTGGTTTGGTTTTAGTCAAGGGTGGTGGAAGGTAAAGACTCTGGGTAATGAGTAGGCAGTGAGAAGGACCAGTCATACTTCTCAGTAACTTGGCAATTTTGAAATAGTCTTCTCTGTCACCATTTTAATGAACATGAGCTACGTACTCAATAACATGGAGTAAGAGGACCTATAAGGACAATCTCTGGCAAGGAAAGACAACCCCATGATGACAACTCAGTTGTAGGTGCTGCTTAGTCTTTGTCAACCTGACACAAACCTAGACCTATCTGGGGAGAGGGAGTCTCAGCTGAGGAACAGCCTCCATCAGATTGGTCTGGGGGTAACTGGCAAAGAAGGGCTCAGCCAGGAAAGGTAGAAGGATGTAAGAAAAGTAGCAGGACATGACAGGGAAAGCAAGCCAATAACCAGCATCCCTTAATGGTCTCCAGGATCCCGCCTGGAGCTCCTGCCCCGACTTTTCTCCATAATAGATTGTAAACTGCATGCAGAGACAAACCCTTTAACCACCAGGTTGCTTTGGGTCAGTGCTGTTACCATGGTAGCTGAAAGCTGAGCGAGACTGAGTGTTTAAGGAAGCACACAGCCAAGTTTTAGGATGCAAAGAACAGTCAGTGGGGAAAGAGGGAGGTGACCTTCAGATCAAGGCCTTGAAGGGCAGTTTGGAAAGCCTTCAGCAGTTGGCTACTGAGCTGACCTTAAAGATGGAGAGGGGGAGGAGTGGGCTAGGGGAGGCAGAGTTTGGAAGGGGGCAGTCAGGGAGTAAGCAGCTAGAAGAGGCAGGTAGGGAATGTACTGATGTCCCTAGAAGTCATCACTTTGAGAGGATTCGTGCTGTGTCCGCAGAGATTGTCACAAAACACTTTTAAAGTCAACTCTAGGAAGGTGTGACTATGATCTGTTAAGTAGAAAGTCTAAGTCACAAATTGTCCTGTCCACATCCTCGTCTCATCTCTTCCTTGTTACAGGGAAGTGTGTTTAACACCTGGAAACCCATGTGGGTTGTACTGCTAGAAGATGGGATTGAGTTTTATAAGAAGAAAAGTGACAACAACCCCAAGGGGATGATCCCGCTGAAAGGAAGTACTCTAACCAGCCCCTGTCAAGACTTTGGCAAACGGATGGTGAGTTGATACCAAAGAGCCACCAAGACCCTTGGGTCACCTGTTGACCTCCTATGCTCTTTTCAAATTCTGCCTCTCCTAGCTCCCTCCACCCCTCTCGTTTCTCAAGGCTCAGTTTATGGGCTGAGCTGTGTTACCTGCTGACCTTGGAGTCTGATTGAAGTTAGCAGTGCTATCTGAATAAGCATCCCCTCTTGTCAACATCCTTTTGTTACCCTGACGTTGGGCTCTCTCTTTGCCAGAACAGGCTTTTAGCAATTGTTTCATGAAGGGCCTTAGACCTTGAAGGGGGGTCATTTCTAATGGAATATCTTTCGATTTTCAGTTCGTGTTAAAAATCACTACAACCAAACAGCACGACCACTTCTTCCAGGCAGCCTACCTGGAGGAGAGAGATGCTTGGGTTCGGGACATCAAGAAAGCCATTAAATGCATTGAAGGAGGCCAGAAGTTTGCAAGAAAATCCACAAGGAGGTCCATTCGTCTGCCAGAGACAATTGACTTGGGGTAATTTTCTGAGTTTGCCTCTCTTCACCCTTTGACATTAGTGAAAGAAAGGTGGCAGGGAACAATAGGTAATCCTAGGCCTTGACAGAGACTGGGAAATGGGTTCTTTGCTCTAATCACAAGTGCTTCTTTCTCAGGGATGGCCATTCCTCTTGGTATATTTGCCTTTTGTGTTAAGCCTGGCCTGAAACTAGAGACTCATTAGAAAGAACCTCATGTTGGCTGTTTAATACATCTGATAAGCGTTCAGTTCACACAGGCTGGATTTAAAAGCAGTCTCTGAGAGGGGACAAGACAGATATTTTCTGTACAACTAATGTAAGAGTTGGCATGCCACAGGAATAGAATCACGTTAAACTTAATGAGACTTAGCACTTCTCTCACTTGGATCAGGTCCCAGGAGCAGAAATCTGGTTTGGGTATAGCCGATGGTTTCAGACATCATGTGATTGGCTGACAGTGTCAGCATTAAGTGGGGGAAAGATGCTCAAACTACAAGGGAGCACAGAGACTTAGAGTTATTCTGACGAGGCTACTTTTAGTTTATTATTCAGGGTAAATTATTATTTACCTTACAACTTTCATGGGAAAAAAAGATAAGCTTAAAAAAAAACCCACTTTCTTTAAGGCTTACCTTAAGGGTAACCAATAGCCTGCTGAAAACCTTGTGAGGAATTGGGAGATTTATCTTTCCATTGCTTTAACAAATATCTAGAAGAATCAGCATAGGAAACAAAGAGGTTTATGGTGGGTCAAAGTGTGACCTTTGACCTATTGCTTTTAGTTCCACAGTGGTGGTTGATGCCAGCACATCATGGCAAATATGACTAATAGAGTGTATCTGTCCACTTTGTGGTTGAGGTATGAAAGAAAGAGTTTGGATTCCCATATCTCCTTCAGGAGCATAACTGAAAAGCTCTCACTCTGTGTGTGTGTGTGTGTGTGTGTGTGTGTGTGTGTGTGTACAAGAGTGTGCACCTGCATGTGGGTCCATGTGCATATGTGTACAGGTGCATATGGAAGCTGAAGGCTAATTTCAGACACCTTTCTCAAGTGCCCTCCTCCTGACTGTTGAGTCAAGGTCTCTCTGGAGCCCACGGACTCTCTCAGTTAGATTAGCTGGCCAGCCTGACACAGTGCTCGCTCTGTCTCTGCCCCCGCAGTGCTGACATTATAAGGTACCGTGTCCCACTTCCTCTGTGTCTGCTGTGGATCCAAACTCCAGTCTTTATGCTCCCATGCAAAGCACTTTGCTAAAAGAGCCATCCCCCGCCCCCCTGCGCCACATTTCTTGAAGCTTCGACCAATTCCAAACAGCCCCAAGCTGGGGCAGAAGCCTCTCAGGCATGGGTGTTAGCAGGACATGCCAGGTCCAAACTATTGCAGGGACTTTAAAGGTCTTTGTTCCTGCATACATGGCCCTGGGAACCCCCACTCTTTAGCAAATAATAGGGCAATACTTCATCTCAGGCACCAGGATGAAATCAACAGGGAGATTAAAGAATTTAGGGTTATTAAGCACATCTGCTAGATGCTTTGCATGTCACATGATTATGCAAGTTGGAACACTGCCCTTTAACCACTGCTGGTCTGACAGACAGGGTAGGCTCAGGGCTATGCCCTGGAGTGAGGAAACTTAGCCTGACCAAGGTCTTTTTCCGTTCTGAAATGCTTCTCCTTCACCTCCGTTTTATCTCTGTGCAGGGCTTTGTATCTGTCTATGAAAGACCCCGAGAAAGGAATCAAGGAACTGAATCTGGAGAAGGACAAGAAGGTTTTTAATCACTGCTTCACAGGTAAAATGATGTGAACTCCCAAAGCGGGCAGCCGAGGAGGGAAAGTGGCGTTCTCCCATAGCCAAATGTGTGGAGTGGGTCGGGGTGGACAGGATCGAGGAATGCAGATCTGTGAACAAGAGAAAAGGATTCTACCTGTGTAGAAAGAGTAATAATGGGAGAAAAGGCCTTTATTTTTGTTCAAGATAAGACTTCAGAACCACAGCTATTTGACCAAGCATCTGTTTTCTCCAATATGTTGAAAAAGTACGAGAAAAGGGCACAGTTCAATGTACTGCAACCCACGTTGTGATAAACAAGAATTCAGATATGTGGTATAAAGTTCTATATAGTAATGCTAGGGTATCAGACGCTGTACACGATAGGGTATTAGGTGTTTATGCCAAGTGTCGTAGCTGTGAAAACACGTTCACTGAAAACACACTGCCCTGTTTCAAACCCTGGATCTGCAGCTTCAGCTTACAAAACCTCTGGCCAATAGTCAGTCATTCTGTGATTTCCATCAGTACAGTGAGGGGAAAAATAGAGAGCACCTACCTCCCAGGCTTGCTGTTTCGCAGTGGAACAGTACCTGACCCATGCAAAGCATTTCGAGTGCTAAGCTTTCAAATAGTTACTATGATTAAAGAGGTTCTATGTCTAGGTCAGGGCACCATAATTTTGGAAAAGACGAAGAACTAAGAGAACTGCTGAGGTGAACAGGAGGCAGTGCCTCAATTTGACCTCACAGTAGAGAGAGTTTGTGGGGAAGACTTCTGAAGTCAGTGATGGTGGAAATGTGCAGAACATAATCTGGAAAATCTGATGGCTCATTATGGAAAGCCAAATGGGATGTACGGTTTGGGAGTATGTCAGACACTCCACATAGTAAACGTGCTTGCAAGAGATGCCACAGGGATACGGCGTGGAGGAATTTTAACAGTTTAAATATCTGAGAAGATGTTTGGTCCATAGAAAATCCACAAAAATGGCTTAGGTCAGAGTCAGGAAGGTGAAGAGGAAAGGATGTGATTTGTACCATGGCGCAGTATCTCAATGGAGTGAGCTTCAGTCAGGAAGCTATGGCATCGAGCTACACAACAAAAGCAAGGCAGGGCCCTAAAGGTCACTATGAGAGAACCCCAGGCCAAAGGAATGTGAGGGGTCCTTGTGTAGACTTGGCTGGCGGATCTGGCCTAGACTTGTTTTCTGTTGAATATATCCCCTGAGTATCAGAGTATTCACTAAGACTCAAGTCCTTCCTGTGGATGGTCGTCATAGGTTCTAGAACTCTCCTGAGGAGTCTTCACGTGAGTCAAGGTGGTCTCAGCTGAGAGGCAGAGGGGGAAGCACTCAGCGCTCACATGCAATGGCTGCCTGACATCTCTCTCATGACAGAGAACCCGGGCTGAGGTTGTCTGTCAGACTCCAGCACACTTAGTCAAACAAGCACCACTCAAGTGTGAGCTATACAAAATGAAGGCTGAGGACAGACTCCACTGAGTCCCCAGGTTATTCCAACTCCCTGAGTCTTAAGCTTTTCACTTTTCAAATGGAGCCAGTAATTGCCACCTTTTTCTGGAGGTTGTGAGGATTGAAGGGAGAAGCGCTTGTCTTCACAGAGAAAGAAATGGGGGTAAAGATTTCCAGGTGTGAAACATCACAGAGGGCTCACTCTCTGAAAAGGGTCATGGCTCTTTCCAGTGTCCCACACCAAATGGTGCAGCCCCAGTGACCCAAGACAGGGAGGCTGCTGTGTTGGGCATCACTGCGTGAAGTTTTAAGGAACACGCTTTGTGAATACAAAGCTTCATTTTTAGCTTGCGGGTAATCCCACTGAGACATTGTCTTCGTTTCATTCCCTGTGCAGTTTTTCTCTTGAGAAAAAAAGCTAAGAACATGGTGACTCAGTGTCCCTGCCTGACCCTTTAAAAGTTGCATGATATAAACATAAGTAATGTAACCCGATTTTAATTTAGGACACACCTCCCATTGTGCTATTTGATAATTTGACAACTTCAAATGTCTCTTTGTTGACAAGTTTCTTAATGCAGCACCAGACTCTCCTCGCTGACCCACATCTTCCTCCTCCTCGTGACACCTTGCGCCTTCTTCTCACCAGCTCCAATCTCTGGTCTCGTGGGCCGCCATGTGCTTCTGAGCTTGTCCACAAGGCTGTTCCTTGCCTATGCTGGACCCTCAGCTCCTGCCTCAAATACTTTGCAAACACCTTCTCCTACTTTAGGTCTCAGCCCAGTTACTTTCTCTATAAATCAGTTTCCGATTTGACCCAATCATTTATCGTACCACAATATTGACTTATAGCAAAATTCTTTAACTTTAATGCTTACGTTTTCCCGAGTCAATCTGCCTCCTACTATCTTGTACCTGGTAATCTAGTATCTTGGACAAGCTCAGTAAATGTGTGAGGTAATAAAAATAATTTATATATTTCTGTTAAAGTACTGTATAATTATATATGCATATATTCATAAATATTTGTGTCTGCGTGTGTGCACATGTGTCAAGGTATGTGAGCACACATGCTTTAACTTTTGCATGATTCCTTTTGTTTCCAAATAATTGTCTCACTCATTTTCTTTTTCCTTTTTGGAGTCCCAGAGAAGACGAGACCAGATGGACACTTGTGTGCATTGGAGCCAGTGCGGGTTGGTCGTTGGTGGCTTATGGCTTGGAAAAGAGACTTAGCTTTCCCTCTGATGTTGTCTTCCAGGTAATGGTGTCATTGACTGGCTGGTTTCTAACAAGCTAGTTCGGAACCGCCAGGAAGGCCTCATGATCTCCGCCTCCCTGCTCAGTGAAGGGTACCTGCAGCCTGCTAGCGATCTGTCCAAGAACGCAGCAGATGGAATAGCTGAAAACCCTTTCCTGGACAACCCTGATGCCTTCTACTACTTCGTAAGTGTGAAAAGCTATCTTGTCACCTGTGCTTCCTGATGTAGGATCGGGGTAGATTGTCTAAGGATGACCAGTTTAGAGCCACATATGCAAACAGAATGTCAAGTCTTAAAGAGAATTGATGGGTGGGAGGGCTGCATGGAGAAGAGAAGTTAAGAACAAGTTGGTGAGGTGGCTCAGAGGGTACGGTTCTTGCTGCTAAGCCTGATAACCTGAGTTCGGTCCCCAGAACTTGTGTGACACGAGGGGAGAGCCAACTTCTGTGTGTTGTCCTTTGACCGTTGGCTTTTCACACTAACTCAAGCTTTCTCCTGCTGTGAACTCCCTTCCTAAACGTTGTAAACCTTAAGGCAGAAAAGTGGCCAGGCCTTGACCTGAGGCTCTCCGCTGGCCATACTGGCTATATTCTAACAGCTGTAATGGCCACTCCTAGCCCAGAGACAGAAGAGTGGCTAAATTCTGCCCAATAAGAAAAAAAAAATCCTACCAATCCCTGAGTTTACCCCAAGGATCAGGCCACATAATTCCTCCACGGTAGGCCACTCTGGAAAGCCATCCTCCCCTGGCAAGGAACCATATGTAAACCCTTTGTTCTGCCCAGTTTGCTGCTGCTTCTCACGTTCCTGGGTTTTCCCTCCCAACACATCTCTTGTGTGAAGTTTTTTGTATCTGTGAGTTTGTGGCATTTCGTGGCTCTCAACTTCTGCTTCCTTTCGGAGCAGAGCTATAACACTTATGCTGGATCAGAGCTTTCACTGGGGAAACCTCTCGTTTCCACAGAGGAGCTGTAACACTTTTCACTGGGGAAATCATCGCCACACAGAGCGAGGTTGTTGTTATACTTGCACTGGGGAACTCCTCCTGTCTGGAGGAGAGCATCTGCAGGGAGAGCCTCTCCCTTAAGAGCCGCAGTACTTCACTGACCTCTGTCCCCACTCAGTGGCATGCATATTCCCATATGTATTCACCCCCCACGCACAAATAAACAAAAAGTTTAAAAACATCTACTAGAAGCTATGAAGTCACAAGGCCCATAAAGCAACTCTTACTTTCTAGACTCACAGCTGCTCCCCTCAAATGCTGCTCTTTCCATGAACACTTTAAAGAAAATGTTTGCTTACTTGAACAGTTTCGGTCAGCCCCTTTGAAACCTTGCTATTTTTAGTCTAAGTCAGTGTTCTCAACCTTCCTAATGTTGTGGCACTTTAATACAGTTCCCGTTGATATGGGGATTGATTCCTGACCACAAAACTATTCTTATTGCTACTCCATAACTCTAACCTTGCTACTGTTACTAATCTAACACAAATAGCTGTGTTTTCCAATGGTCTTAGGTGACCTCTGTGAAAGGGTTGTTTGACCCCCCCCAAAGGGTCAGGACCTACAGGTTGAGAGCCAATGTTGTAAGCAATCGTGTAATTACTTTTATTTTTAATCTACTTTGATTAAAATTAAATTGTGTGTCACTGCTTGGCACATGCTGTCCTAGACGAAGGGAACACAGCAGTGGAAAGGCAACAACATCCGTCCTACTACGATGCCCTTTTCAGAGGGCCAACTGTGAAGCCACAAGTGTGATGAGCTAGCTGTCTGTGTTCGAGCATGTAATAAAATATCCACTGTGCTTTTGTATACACGTTTACCCACCGCCTCGTATGTTCTTTATGCTACATTTACTGAGATTGATAAACTCGAGTTATGTAACATGAGCCTAAGTAGGGGTCACATGACAACTTCAGCAACTGTGGACTTCTAGGGGGATTTTTGACAGTCTTGTTTCTATTTCGGATCAGAATGCAGAAGTTAGGAAAGCTCCGTTGAGGACCATCCAGCTTGTACAAAGGAAGCGAACATCCCAGACAGCTGTTCATTTCACTTTTGGGAAGTTCCTCTACCAAGGACTTTTTCACGCTTCAGACCTTGGTCTAGCTTTTTTATAGCCATTTAAATGAAGGTGGTAAATGTACTCCCCACAGCAGCGACTCCTCTGTGTGGTTTGTCACTCTCTTAGAGCTCAGAAAATCCACCTGTTATCCTGACTTTGGGCTGAGATGATACAGGCCCTTGGTTCTCTCGAGGTGAGGGATGGGTGGAGCCGGTGACACATCATGGTGGAAAGTGTTTGTCAGAGTGCTGTCCGATTTCAAAGATGTGGCCATGGTGTCCCGTGAAAAAGAAGACATTCATGACAGGATCTTACCTGAAGAATCAAAACGAAAGGCTACTGGTCAGATCACACTTGACTAGAGACACATAAGGAGCAGCAACTGGGTGCGAGAGGATGGCAGAGGCTTAGACAGCGGACCCAGAGTAGCCCTGAAGCCTCAGAGCAGGGTATATGCAACAGCAGAGAGGCACAGTGGCTGGCAGGAGGGGCGCGGACATCAGTATAGCAATGTGCCTGAGACCGGTTAAGAACCTGCTGTGTGGTTTCCCAACAGCCAGACAGTGGATTCTTCTGTGAGGAGAACTCCAGTGACGACGACATCATTCTGAAAGAAGAATTCAGAGGCATCATCATTAAGCAGGGATGTTTACTGAAGCAGGTGAGTGACTGCCTCCCACCTCACCCTGGCCTTCCTCCCCTTTCAAGCCTAACACTTTTTCTAAATCATTAATATGAGCAGAGATGGCGGCGCATGTGTATAATCCCAGCACTCAGAACGGAACCATGGACCATGTCTGTGAACTCAAGGCCAGCCTAGACTGAAGAGGAGACCTTAGCTCAAAAAAAGACAAAAACAAAACTAACAAATGAAAAAAAAAAAAGTCAAAGTTATTAAAAATTTAGTATTTAGTTTGTTTGACCAATAATAAACTGAAAATGAAACCAAAAAGTGAAAGACAAAATGTTAAGTAACTAATGAAGGTGATGTTGGGTTAGGACTTGGGTGAGCAGGGCAGAAAATGCCCTGAGAAATAGTGAGGTGCTTCTTTTGCCAATATCATGATGAAGAAGTTGGCCAAGAGATGCCATTAAAAAGATAAAGATATTTCATAGTAAAGTCCTTCAAAATGACCAGAAAATAGGAACAGGCCACACTCTCTGGTAACCTTTCAGAGCAAAAAGGTGCCATTGCAGACTGTGGAGAACCCTAGTCAGACCTAAAGCTGTGGCATGAGGCCAACTTTATAGGAACCGTAGGCTAAGGTCAAGTTCTGTTTGAGGTCATGGGCACAGGCACAGTACAAATGTGCAATTTCAGGTACAACGTAGCTTCTTTATAAGGAGTTCAGAAGGAGGAAGCATTAATTTCTAGGGGATATAGTTTGGGTGGTTCTGTTTTGACTGATAAGCTTGAGTCTTGGCTTATATAAGTTTTCCTTTGTTGCATGTATTTTTGCCATAACCTTTGAAATTAATCACATTAATTCAAAGTTATGGGTATGATTATAAGGTATTTTTCCTAAAAGTTCACTTTATTGCATATGAACCCAAAATCTGCTCAGGTTGATTTTGTCCTGTCTCTAGTTCCCACATGTGATTCAGGACATATTTGAGCAGAAGGTAACCACAGAAAGGGAATTACCCAGGGGCTGCTAAGGGAGGAAGGAGAGTTCCATTTTATTTTGTGGAAGAGGATGTTTGTGCAGCTCCAGGGAGGTGAGAATCCAAGTTATCAAGTGCATTTGTTATAAAGAAAGAGGTGTGTTTGTAGCCCACGCCAAACTGAGTTACAGAATATTCCTTCTACTTGCCTATCTCAATCCTTTACCTCATGAGTAACCCTGGTCCATATCAGAACCACTTGGGAGAAAATTTAAAAATGTTTTTTATGTTCTTCAAGAGATCAACTCTCCTTCCATTGCTGCTTGGAGTTCACCAGGGTTGACCTTATAGAGAAGGCTTACACTTTCATGAAAAAGGATACCCGTGTGGTGTACTCCGAGGATGAGAGAAGCTGCAGCTAACTGGAGAACTGTGTCCCCTTCCCGCCTCTCATTTTTATATCAAGAGAAATAAGCATACTCAATAAATGGAACCAGGACAGGGATGAGTGGACAGCTGCAGCTTATACTCAGACTAATCCTTTTTGAATAATTTTTCTATTATTACATATCTCTCATTTAATTCTTTTGAACTACATATTTAAATGTACTATTTTATTTGCGTCTTGTCATAGCCTCTTTGCTTATGCACCATTGACTCCTCAAAGAACAGAGCCAAGTCTTGAACTGAGTTATATGCCCAGCGTTGCTCAACATGTCATGTACCATGTCACGTGTGCCATTTCACATAATTCTACAGCCGGAAGACAGCAGAGGAATATTTTCACTTATCTACGTGGTCCAATAACATCTGCCTTATAACATCTGGTCTTGGTGCTGGCTCCCTGGGAAAGACATGGTTCAGAGCCCAGTAATTCACTGTGGCCTTCTTTTATCCTGTAACTCAGCAGACTTCTTACCTAAGCACTGTGTATAGAGCGATGCTACCGACTCACCCTTCCCTTCCCTGCCTTGTTTCTTGGTACAGGGGCACCGGAGGAAAAACTGGAAAGTGAGGAAGTTCATTCTGAGAGAAGACCCAGCCTACTTGCACTACTATGACCCTGCTGGGGTGAGGTTTTGTGCAGATAAAGTCGATTCAGACACAAGCTTTGCAGTGTGAGCGAGCTGGGGCCACACCCTGCTGTTTGATCACTTCTCTTTCCATTCTCAGGTTTCTTCTTAGTCTGTTACTCTTTTCTATTATTTCTCATGGCAACATCTGGAGTTCTTGTGCTTCTAGGACTTGAAGACAATATCAGCATATTATATGTATTTGGTTAACTCAGTATAACTTAATTTGTCCCATACGATCTATCTATCTATCTATCTATCTATCTATCTATCTATCTATCTATCTATCTATCTATCTATCTATCTATTTATCTATCTATCTATGTATGTACCTACCTACCTACCTACATCTATCTATCTATCTATCTATCTATCTATCTATCTATCTATCTATCTATCATCTATATTTATCATTCTGTCTTTCATCCATATATCATCTGTCTGTCTGTCTGTCTACCTATCATCTATTTATGTATCATCTATCAACATATCTATCTATCTATCTATCTATCTATCTATCTATCTATCTAATCTATCTATCTAATATCTATCTGTTTTATTCTATCTAATTTAAAGCATTCAAATAACACACACACACACACACACACACACACACCTTTGTTGTCATTTCTCTGCCTCAATGCTCTCTCATATCTTCTCTTCTCACTCCCACTCGATTCCTCCTCCCCTGAACAGACCTTTTGCTCTCAGGTCCCATACAGTCTTCACACCTTTACCCCCCTTCCCTTTATACCTTTCCTCCTCATTTTAATCCCCCTCTACTTTCTAATGTCTTCCCAGGGAGAAAACATGAGAGCCAGTCAC
Source organism: Rattus rattus (assembly GCF_011064425.1). Taxonomy (NCBI): domain Eukaryota; kingdom Metazoa; phylum Chordata; class Mammalia; order Rodentia; family Muridae; genus Rattus; species Rattus rattus. Next base: position 85,486,029 of record NC_046164.1, on the reverse strand, counting down.
CTTTCTGAGTCTGGCTTATCTTGCTTTTACCAGAATGGTCTATAGTTCCATCCGTTTTTCCTACAAGTGTCGATAGTTTGCTATGTTTTACACATTTTCATTACCCATCCATCCAATCGAACTGCTAGGTTGAATTATAGTATATTTCCTCTCTCTAGTCGTTAGAGAAGCCTCCGCACTTGATTTATGTAGTGGCTGTCTCAGTCAACATTCCCACCAGCAGTGTGCAAGGGTTCATTTTTCTCTATATCCTTGCCAATGTTTATTGTCTTATTTTTATGAGAGCCATTGTGACTGGGGTGAAGTAGAACCTCAGTGTGAGTTTGATTTGTACTTCAAACACGGACTGACTGCTTGTGGTTCTTTGAGAACTGTCTATCCATTTCATTCACCCAATGTTTAATTGGATGATTTGTTTTCCTTGGTATTTTATTTAGGGGTTCTTCACCTATTCCAGATACCAACTACTATCATGTTTGGTGTAGAACTGGCCAAGGTCTTCTCCTGTTCTGCAGTCATCGCTTCACTCTGCTGATTTAACTCTGCCCATGTGGAGAAGGGTTTCAGTTTCCTGCATCCCACTTTTCAGTTCTTGTTATTTCCTGGGCTGCTGGAGTCCTTTCCAGGAAGCCCACTCCAAACATCATCTTGAAAGGGAGAGTAGACATTCTCCATCTCTCTTCTCTTCCCAGTCAGACTGACCCTGTACTAGGTTTCCTGTTGGATGAGGCAGGCCCACACTGTGTACTTTGGAGACACAGCAACCTCTCTGTCCTCTAGGGTGAAGATCCCCTGGGAGCAATCCATTTGAGAGGCTGTGTGGTGACTTCCGCAGAGAGCAGCCCTGATGGTAAGAATGAACTGCTATAGCTCTCGTATGTTAATGACATGCATAAATTGTCTGAAAACTTTGGAGGGAATTGAGTGTCATCCCTTCCCAAGAGCTGACTTGCCTTTTAGAACTTGGGAAAGGCAGTTGCTTTATTCATGCCTCGAGAATGTCACTGAATAATGATAGACAAATCCACTACCTCCAAGCTGGCTTCCATAGAGAGCTTGACCACAATTCTTGATGCTGTGACTTTCCTTAGAGACGATGATGTACTGATCCATATAAGAACATGTTCTACAACAAATGGAACACCAATGCATTGATGCAGAATGCTCAGAGGGGGGAATACCAGGCATAGCTGGCTAGGTCTGTGCTAGTTAGTCCTCCACAAAACCTACTATGATCCATGCCACCCTGTTGGATGTCAGTTCCTGCTCTGAAAGTAAAAGGCTGCACTAGATGCCTTTGATTGACACATGGGTTACCTGTGTGGCTGTCAACTGCCTGGTCTGTTCCAGAAGACCCATGGAGTCATTGAGATGTGGCATTCACACAGCCTTCTTTCATTTTTCTTCCCTGTCACTTGCCAGATTTTTTCTTTCTGTGTTGTTTTATTTAAAAAAAATCATATTTTTGAGCACAAAACAATACAGAAAACTATGTCACAATGAGCAAATTTCAGCTGCAGTACCTATACAACAATTTGTTTAATGCATGCTTGTTGACCTCATCTCTTGATAATTTATCTTGAATCAGATGAAGACAGACCATTAAAGGGGAGCAAACCATCGAATCATTCTGGCTTGACATTTTGGCTTCATTTGCCTTTTCATCTTTTATTAAGAGCTCAGACTTAGGCCTTAGTTTAGACTATACTTACAAGATTGATGTTAGATCTGTTTTGGGTTTATTATATACGCCTGCTTGCAGATATAAATATATGTACCTTTGGAAAACAAAGAAACTTCTTAAACACCATCGGAAGTTACTTACTAGATGCTATTGGTGTGACAACCCAAGAAATTTAGCATTACTTACTAATGATCAATGAAAGTGTTTCTCCTTGAGTATTATACATGTTTCTCAATAATCATACTACATAGCTATCTTCACAAATACTGCATGTATCCTTGGGGGAATGAATGTAGACTTTAGGACACTGCAAACAGGCATTTCAAGGCTTGGGGAAGGAAAAGGGACAGGGGAGTTTCTGGTACTCCGGGTTATTTTACTTTCTCTCTCCCTAGGTAAGAAGAGTGATGAGGAGAACCTCTTTGAGATCATCACAGCAGATGAAGTTCACTATTACATGCAGGCAGCCACTGCCAAGGAGCGTACTGAGTGGATAAAAGCCATCCAGGTGGCCTCACGGACTGGGAAGTAAGGACAGTGTTCAAGTCCTCATCCCCTCCTGAGGGAAGCCCATGTGTAGATAAGTGCAGTGTGTGACTTGTCCATGGCTATGGTAATTCAACCAAAAAAAAAATACAAGCAAGCAAACAAACAAACCTAGGAGTAGGAGGTGTTTGCTTGCATGTGACTAACCAGGTGCCACATATGTTGTTTGTGCATCTCCACTCACTCTGTCTCTCCACCCTATCTGTGTCTGCACGCCAGATAATGAGCTACGCCGGTAGGATAGGCTACATAGCCTTTCCAGGCCTTAAGGCCACTTGTGAAAAATGAAAGCATGGAGTAGGATATCTCTGAGGTCCTCTCTAGGTTGTAAAAAAGAGCCAAACAGCAAATAAATACATAATGTCCTGTGATTATAACCCCCATGGAAGGCAATCTGCTTCCAGCTCTGATCCTGGTGTCCTGTTTTGGTCAGGTAGTGGGCTCTTGTCTCTCACCACACGTGGCTGTCTCTTTTAGACATCACCTGTCTTTGAAACTGTGGCCAAAGAACACTACATGGTGCTGAGAATGCTAAGAATTCTCCTTTGTTCTCTGGTCAAGTAGCTGTTGTTCTTGGCTGGGATTATGTGAAGTAATGAAGTAGCATGTGTGCTTTCTTGTCTGATCATGCAGACACTTGTCAAGAGCAGCGTTCTGCCTTCAGTGGAAGCCAGGGGCAGCTGAGGGTCTTTCTAGATGCTAAAGCTGCCTTTGATCAAGATCTGAAGGAGGGTCTTTTGTTCTTTTCTGGAATATGATGCATCATTTCTTACGATTATAGAGCAAACCCTAAGTCCTTCACTTTCTCTTAAGTTTTACAGAAAATTAGCTCATTTAGTGTCCTTGCATGTGTGAGGGGCATGGACCTGGCTAGCACCTCCCTGATCTGCAGAGAGAGGGTGGGACTGGATTGTAAGGCAAGTTGAATAGACGATACAGCTATATGGGGTCAGCACTGAGAGCCTGGAGTCTACATAGAGCTTGTGATGGAGGCTATCAAAGTCATGAAGCTTCCTTTAGGTCTTCTGATCTCAGTGTCATGCAATTCTTCTGTCTTAAGAGTAAGAAACTCCTATTTGGGCTCTGAGAGCTTCCTGGTCCTGTTATTAGTCAGAGCTGGTTCAAAATAGGAACTTGTCTATGATTTTTCAGTCTGACTAATTACTTCCTGTCCTAAGGTATAAAACCAGGTATTCATGCAAAGGGGTATTTTTTTAAATATTATTTTTATGTATATGGGTGTTTGGCATGCATGCATTTATGTGTACCATGTGCTACACCTGGTTCCAGTGGAAGACAGAAGAGGGCACTAGATCCTATCGAGCTGGAATTATGGGTGATTGAACCACCATGTGTATGGTGTGGGAATTGAACCTCGGTCCTCTGGAGGAATAGCCAGTGTTCTTAGTCCTGAGTCAAATTACCAGCACTGAGACGATTTTGCTAACTCCATACTTAGTTCTGTGGTGTCAGTAAAGAAAATAGTAAACCTTCCCCTGATTCTACAGCTCCTCTTCTGCATGGGTTCAATTCCCTTGTGCCAATCATACAGCTCTGGTTATTCTCCAGTTAATTTATTGATGGCTAAGAAGCAAAGGGCTATTCTTTTCTTTGACTCTCCAGCACGTTGTCTTTATAGAATCCACACAACATTTTATTTAGGGCTAGTTTTCAAATAATTATTAATATGGTGTCAGCATTATATTTTGAAATGGATAGGATTCAGCTTAGTGTCTTTTTGGTGTGTTGACTTTGCTTTGCCTCTCATTAACTGCTTTCCCTTTACACGATTCCCTTTCATGTTCTGAGTAGGGTTTTGTTCTACTTCTCAAATCAATTACATATACTTGTCATTTAAAACAAAACAAAAGTCAGGGACTGAAGAGATGACTCAGAACTTCAGAGCACTTTCTGTTTTATGCAGAGGACTGGGATTCTGTTCCCAGGTCCACATGGTGACTATGATTCTATGTCTAGGGGATACAAGACATAGGCCTGGCCTCCAAAGGTACTGGAGACATATGGACTGCATGCATGCATACAGGAAAGTGCTCTCCCACACAACGCAAAAGGAAATAAATCTTTTCAAGGCAGTTTACACCCACACTGTAGACATGGTTTAAGGATAAGGGAGAACATGCTTTTTGTTTTTAACATGCAGGCCTCAGCTATAGTCCTCAGAAATGAAAAGACCCATTAAGTACACATTAAGTACACACCTAAACTTCCTTCTTTAGGGCTGCTAAGGATGCTGAAATTTCATCTCTACTACAGCCTAGTGACTGTTTTCCCCTGGGACTTCAGGTACATAGTAATATAGGTGTGCACAGTGGCCTGTAGCATTGTGAAAGCTCCTTTTCTTCTCTTCAGGAGAAGCTGTCTCTCGACAAAACAGGTATGTAGGGACTATTTAAATGTGCTCTTTATACCTGAACAACTTTTCGGCCTACAAATAAAACTCAGATCCTGCTGGGCATATCAATCAGATAACAGACATGATTTGAACACTGTCGTGGTAGCCAAGACCCTCAGGATGCATGTGGAGGGTGAGGAAGCCGATGATTCTCCTTACAGGATGGCTGACACTGTCAAGAAAGACTGGCCACTTTTCCCCCCTCAGTATTCCAACTTAAAGTGGGAAGAAAGCAGGCTGTGTTAGCCATAGAGGTTTTAAGAAATAATATATTTTATCTCGATATATATATACATATATATATTATATATAGTGGCATACATATGTAAGCCCAGAGCTTGTGAGATCATGGTAGGAGAACAATGAGTTTAGGGTGAGTTTAGCAACACAGTGAGACCACTGAAATAAGGAAAGAAAGAAGAAAGGAGCAGAAGACAAGGTGATAAAAGGAGGCAGTGATCTTCTTGCCTCATACACAGCTGATAGTGAGTCAGATAAATAAAACGTCAGTCTGAAAACTAAAACAACCACCAGAAGTCAAGATACTGAAATCTTACAGCATGAAATGAGGATCAATGTTTGGTTTCTAACACACACACACACACACACACACAACACACACACACTGCACCATAGTGAGGGACTTTCAAAGCAGAATGAGGAAGTTATTTAAATGAAGACATCTATAACCATTTGTTGCTTTCAAGAGATAATAAAGAAGCTAAACAGAGGCTTGTAGCTCGTTGCTTATAGACTTTGGAGATTGATATAAACACCTCTGGCACCGCCATGTAGGGCAAGAAGAAGACAGAAAGGTAATTGCCCAAGAGTTCAGAATGTATTCTGTGTTCTCTAAATACAGGTTTTAAAACCATGCAGGATGTATTAGGGGAAGTAGAGGAGATGGTAACGGAAAAAGAAAATAATGGGGGAAGTTCGAAAAGTTTAAAAGTTGCTTAAAAATAGAGTGAAATTATACTCTCACTGTGTTTGGCCTAGTTTCAGGGCAAAATGAACATTAAAATTTAGAAGTCAGTGGAGGAGACAAAGCAGGTGGGAAGAGCTCTACTGAGGAGAAACACACAGAGATGTTTGTGGCAAGCCTTAGATATGATGGGGAAAACACTGCTGAACTTTGGGATCAGGGCTCAGATGCAGTCCCACGATTTACGTAGTTGCGGCCTCCCTTAGTGCCAACTTCTGTGTCAGTTAGCATTTCCATCACTGTAACAAATGTCTCAGAGGAACCAACTTAGAGAAACGTTTATTTTGGCTCACTGTTTCCATTAATGGTTGGCTGGTCTCTAGTTTGGGGCTTCTGGTGACTATTTTATACCAGCAACGAGCAGGTTCTGGTTGTGGGTGTGGTTAGGAACGGAAAAGATTCTGAGGTTCTCACCTCCTTTCCAAATACATGTTGCCAGCGACTAGAAGACCTACTACTTGGCCTCTTACAGATTCTCCTGTCTCCTAACAGGGCAACATGGGAGCCCAAGCCTTAGTCACATGAACGTTTCAGCGACATCCAAGTTTGGCACCCTCTTTGTTGTTAAAATGAAATTGGTGTTGGTTGTTGAATTGGTTAGGACCAAAATAGTGCAATATGCATGAACTAGCTGGCATATTTGGGCACACTACAAACCCTAGCTTCCCTTTGTCTCTTCTTCCACTGAAGGCTTTCATGGTAATCTAAGGCAATGGCTTTCGATTTTTTAAAACTTTATCAAAACTGCCTGGAATTCCTTTGCTGAACATTTGTGTATAAAACTTGCTCAAGACCTCTTACCTTATAGTTACAGGATATTTAAAGTTCAGCTTACCTGACTTCTGAATCTATGTTCTTAAGCTCACCATCTTGTCGTGGATAGACTTAACTCTTCCTAGCTTTTGGTGTCTATCTTGTTTCCATAGCGACCCTATTAACTGTGCCCTGGTTCCTGCCCTATCAGCTACAGCAGCATTTCCTGTTAGCACACTGTCAGCCCTGACCCTGGGTTCTGAGCTTTCTGTGGCCTAAGGGAAGCCTCTATGGTCAAATGTAGCTAAGCGAAGGGCTCCACCCATGGGCACTGGTTTTGAGGTTTCAGGGGATTTTACTCTGTGATATGTTATAGCAAACATTTTTTTCTGGACTGATTAGGATGTATTTATGCACACGTCATTGGGTACTCGTGTGTTTTAAAGTTCCCTCTGTGGATGAGCAGCAAGAAGTATTCACACAGACACAGGAAAAAACCTGCCGCATGAGATTAATGGTAATTGAGGGCCAAATGAAAGATGTCTCTTCTGGTGGAGAACTGAGTATGTGTGGATCCATTGCAGGGCTGTTCTGAGTTCAGTTCTGTGTCAGTAAGGGACACCCCTGATCTCGAATTTTTTGGAGAATGGAAGCTGAGATCTTAGCAGAGAGGAATAAGATGTAGATCCTTATATATGGGTAATTAGAAAGCAATAGGGCAAATGCCCAGGTTCTAAGGTAAAAGTACAAGAATCTACTGGGGTCTCATACTTGATACTTACGTTATATAGTTTTCTCTTTGTCACACATGTTTACAGCACCAATATGATGGCAGTTGCTGTAGCACACTGTGCATATTGGCCCCCAAATCAAGGAAGCAAATGCAAGTTTCCCCAACTGCACTTGAATAGGAGCCAAACAACCTTGAGATCTTCACGTTCTGATTGTGACAGAGGCCCAGACATAAATGAGCACTGGAGAATGCTATCCCAAAGGACCAGCATTAATTCATCAGATGTCAAGCACATGTAGGGGACAAATACTGCATACTTACTTGTGCATTTGGTAAACATGTCCTTTTTACGATGTTTACCTGTAGGTTGTACTTGAACTATAACCATGCTGTATCTATGTGTGAGAGAATAGAGAGGAACCCAGTCTGCCTCAAGAATCATTTGTCTTCCTTGGGGAAGGATTGATAAGGATTGATAAGGTGCTCGATTTAATCTTGTGAAATGAATATTTTGTTTGCAGAGGTAACGAAGGTATACTTTGTTTGGGCATTATTATTATTACCTGAGGAATGACAAGTTTCCTGAGATTTGCCAATAGCCAGTTATATGAGATGTAGCCCAGACCAGGAACCATATCAACTATGTTGTTACAAATGTTGTTTTATTTCAAACTCACTCTAAGCCTTCTTTATGGTTGTACAGATGAGGACAGCAAGAAGCATTGATGTGAATCCGACTGGCCAAGAGTCTACAGCCAGGGAAACGGAGAGGAATTCAAGGCCAGACTTTGAACTTTCAGTTGGCGTTATGTCTTCGCCTTCCTCAGATGGGTCCCAGGTGTAGCATTATTGTTTATTTAATATTCACTGTAGCAAGAATTCTCACTTTGTACGTTTGTTCACCGCATCCCAGCACTCAAAGAAAACAATATTGTGCCTGTATAACTTGCCAGGGGAAGTCTGGAGACCTTACGGATATTCCAGAAAGTCTCAAGGCTGGAGGAGGACAAGATGTTCATTCTTTTGTATTCTGAGTTCTCCTCCTGTTTTCTTCTCACCTGAATAAAAACAATTTCTATGAGACCCTACACAACACATAAGGTCTCGGCCTACATGTGTCCCTTGCTTTTCTGCCCGTCTGCTCAATGTTATGTCTCCAGTGTACAAGGATGTGAGCTGGGTCCTTAGGAAAGCCTAGCCAAGGAGTGAAAGAAATGTATTAAGAAGGGGAAAATGATGGTATTAAAGTAGACAAACGTTCAAAGAAGTAGAAATTGGGTGAGGAAACTTTAAAGCAAATGTTTAACAACAGGTTTGGCCTAGAAAGAATAGCCAGGGGCCATCTTCCCCTGACCAAGCAGGGCATCAGGTCCTCTATCTTATGTGGAGAAGTGACCCAAAGTGATAATATTTTTATGCACTACTTAACAGAAGTGTATGGTTTCTCTAATTACTCAGAGTCTCTTAAGGAAAAAAGACCGAAAGATCAGAGACAAGGGATCCTTGGGAAGAAGCATAACGGTGGACATCTGGGAGTGGGTGTAAAGTGTGAGCATGTGTGTGTGTGTGTGTGTGTGTGTGTGTGTGTGTGTGTGTGTGTGTGTCATATTCTAATAGTCTCAGAAGCTTCCATCACCAAATCACTTGGCCTGCAATCACCACAGCCCTAGCACAAAGGACACATGAATGGGTGGTCACAGTGGTGGATATAGAGGTCACATACAGGGACAACAGCATTGGCTTCAACCTCCCAAGGCTGATTTAGCTATTATTATTATTTAGCTCTGAATGTCCAGCACGTGAGCAGTTAAGACCAGGGCTGGACACTCTGTGGTATTCTTCAAGGGAAAGAACAAGTCATTTGATAGGCTGGCTATATTTCATTCTGATTATTTTGTCCTCACAAGACTAGATGCCGAATCTAGCAGTGGATTTCTCTTTTCTGTGGACAAAGGGTCCACATATTATAGTGCTTAGTTAGAGAGTTATTTTAGGTGGAAAAAGGCAATAGAGCCATTTTATGGGTCTAGCACATCCCCCAATCACATTATCTCCTTGAGCCTCTGTTTAGCTCACCAGTTACCAATTGTTGATTCATGTTAAGACCATCCTTCCTATATATTCATATTTCTGTGATTAGATAAGAACCCTATCATGTACTGTTTGGGTCATTTCAAGAGTCTCCAAATGGTAATTTACTCTACTCCAATTTACTCTCTCTCTCTCTATTTATCACTAAACTCTATAAGAAAGGAAGGACCCTTAAATAGCTAGTGTTGCTTATCTTCTAAACCTCAGCTCATCTTCAACTGTCCCATTGCTTGTACCATAGAATCTAATGTTGGTGAAGTGTTGGTGAACTGAAAATATTGACTTGACTAAATTGGGAGATGCTTAATGTGTAGAGGACTGGTTTAGCACATATGTAAATATGACTGTAGGGAGAATTTAAAAGATAATTCCTGAGAGCTCTGACTAAGTGAATGGATAGTTTAATCCATTGGTAGATTCAAGACTAATGGGGGGTGGTAGATCACTGAAAGTTGGAGGAAGGTCAATGTGGGTGTATCCTTGGGGAGGCATATCTTGGCCTCTCCTGTTGCCACTCTGCAATGATTCCTGCTTGCCATAATGTACCCTGCTTTGGTTCAGCACACTCAATGACCACGGTGGACTGAAACCCTCAAATCTGTGAACTAAAACAACTCTTTCTTCTAGGGTTGTTTCTGATGGCTGTTTTGTCACAGGCCTCAAACAGAGCACATAAACTTACATAAGCAAAAGGGTGTCCTTGTTTTGTCAAACATTAATTTTCATAAAATTCAGGAGTAAGATGGAAACTTAAGAAGTCTTATATTAAAAACAGAAAAGTAAATGAATAGCTGGGCAGGCAAGAATTGTCCACTGGTGCTGTAGGGACATGGCTGATGGGGGTATAACCAATGGCTTTCTGATTGGATCTGGGGCCCACTCCATGGAAGACAAATTGTGTCTAGTACTAGTGTTCAAACACCTGTGTCTAGGGAGGACATAGGCCCTACCAGGAAGATTGTTACTACTGTTTTGCTAAATATACATGTGTCTATCAAATGGTCCTTGAAAAGGCCTCTAGTTTCATGAGTCCCAAAGCTAGTGGTGTCCTTAGATAAAATTCAATACCTACTTTGCTGAAATCTATACAACCTATCTGATGTTTCTACCAATGTATTTGGAAAAAAAAAAACCCTTGATTTAGGACTTTGTTCATTACTGTGAAATGCATGTAAGTTATACAACACTGTGTATAGAATTTTTGAAAACCTTCAATCTATATTCCCTAGCCATGGTCAGTCATATTTTGATCTAGAATAAACTCTAAACTTTTATTACTTTGAAGGTAAGAGCAGTATTTTTTGTGTCAATGGTGTGGAAGCCCCTATGCATGTCTCTCTTCGTGAATAGAATCTTTAAAAATAAACTGGCATTTGTACAGAAATCACTTTCTGGGTTTTGCAATACATTCTTATCAGATTATGCCCTTAATTTGTGGATCCTATGTTAACTCTTGGTTGATACTAAAACATAATGCTAGGGCACAGGTGGTGTCACAGAATGACTTCATATGAGGGAAAGTCCACACACTTGTCAAAGCCTTATATGTAAAGATATAAACCTCTTTTTTAGGGATGGTGAATTGGGAAGGTACAGAAAAGAACTTTTATATATTTTCTACAGATTGACCTTTGAAGTTGAATATAACTATGGATTAATGTTAAATATTAAAAGGTAAACATTCAAGTTGGTTACTTAAGATTAGCATTTCTTATATTTAATTATATTTTCTAAAAAAATTTATTGCATTAGTTTTCTCTTGCTCTTTTAATAAATCCCACAGTTTGTGGCTTACGATGATACAAATATATATCTTATAGCTTTGGAAGCTGTAAGTCTGAACTGGGTCTCAAGATGTGGGCAAGGCTATACTCCTTGAGGGAGTGCTAGGAGAGTTCCTTATTTTTCAAGGTTTATAGAAACAGTTCCTTGGCTAGAAAGTCCATCAGATGGTCAGTCTTGGTTGTCAACTTGACTGGATCTGGATTCAACAAAAATGCAAGCTTCCAGGCTCTGGTGTGAAGGATTTTTTCAGCTCAAATTATTTGAAAGATAAAGTGCCCAGATAAAAGGTCATGAAAGAAAGAAAGCGTTGTCTTTTCCTTGCTTGTCCTCATTCTTGCTGACAAGGCCACCCATCTCACCGCTGCTGCGTTCCTTCACTGATGCTAGAACCAACTTCTTAGGGTTTCCAGTCTACCCTGAAGACCAAATGCTCTTCTGCAATCCTTCAGGCCTTTCACCAGACTGGGACTGCTGAGACACCTCTCCTTGTGGATTGGGTAACTACTGGATTCTTGGCTGTGCCAGTATGAGACAGCCATTGTTAGACTACCTGGATCTTTCTGTGTAATTCAATCTGGTAAATCCTTTCTTAATATAAATTCATTCTATCATTCTCTTCTAGAGAACCCAGCATTTTCACCTTCCAAGCCCACCCATGTCCCACCCCAAGCAGTCCAGTGAGCTCTGAGCACTCAATGATTTTTTTACTGTGAAGTCCCAGATGTCTCAATAATACTCCCTAAACCCCATGGTCAGGCCTGTCCACAAAAATACTACTCCTGGTACCAAATTTCATCCTCATTGGGATTTTTAATTGCTGTGATAAGGCACCATGACCAAAAAAATGCCACACACCACAATGCACCACAGAAGGAAGTGAGAGCAGGAGAGCTCATTCCCCCAGCTGAGGTTCCTCTTTCCAGATAAATCTCGTTTGTGTCCGGCTGACAAGAGCTAGCCAAGACAAAGTTCTGTCCTTAGCACTGAGAGAGAAATAAAGGAAAACAAGTAGCAAACATGTATGTCCCCCTGTTTGCAGATGATGTGACACTTTACCCGAGAGACCGTAAAGACTCCCTCAGAAATCTCCCGGAGCTGATCAGTATGTTTGAGAAAGTGGCAGGAAACAAAAGAAAATTAATGACGATCAGGAGCTTTCCAATATGCCAATGATAGGACACCAAGAAAAAAGAAATCAGGGGAGCAATTGCACTTACCTTAAAATATTTCCGTTTCCCGTTTTAGAGGGAGGGGGAAGGAGAAGGGAGAGAAGAGGGAGAGGGAGAGGGAGACAGACAGAGAATGAATAACCTTGGAGTAACTTAAGCAAGGAGGCAAAACGCCCTACCAATAAAACCTATACAAGCTACTATAATTATGTGTGTACCTGTCCCATGGCTCTTGGGGCTGTTTGATGAAGACTTGAACAAGGAGGACATCAGTGACATCCCAATGTGGAAGGGGGCAAGCTTACAAGGCCTCAACCCTAGACAAAGAACTACAGCCAACCGGGCAAAGAGGACACCAGTTGGTTATCCAATACCAAATGGAGAGTTCCTGGAAGCATGTGCCTACAGGCAATATTATAAAGGCTCAGTGCATTGTTACATTGTACAAATACACATGTCGATGTAACAACAGTTAAAGAAAAAAGGCCATGAATTTTAAATAAAAAAGGGAGGATATATGGGACAGAGTGGAGAGAGAAAAGGAAAGGAGAAAATGATGTAATTACAATCTCTAAAACTAATCTTACTTTTCAAAGCCACACTAATTTGACCAGGAATCTTCTGATTGCTGGTTCTATAAATGCCTTGGCTGGGCTATTTCTGTGGCATAATCGCCTTTACGTGTTGTTTTGGACACAGGTTTTTGGGACAATGTGAGGTTACTGCAGTGTTTTCATCATGAAGTGTTCTTCGCTATAGAAGGTCAAAGCTACAGCAGAGCATTTCAGCCATCAAAAAACATGACTTTCTGGAAAGGGGAAAAAGTAAGGGACATCAGGCCTGCTTCCTGCAGAAACGGACGAGATTTTCTGAGAGACCCTGATACCTGCATCCATTAACAGCCTCTTATCTGGAGGACAAAGCTAATCACGCTTTGAAAAGAGTGTCTTCAGTGTTTATCATCATGTTAAAACAATTATAGGTCTGAACACAGTGCCTTTTGCCCTCACAAGGGATAATTTTAGGTATTATGGTTTCCTAATGTTAGCAGCCCTTCAGGGAACTCTTATCCTCTCTCTCTGAACTTCTTGCTTTCATTTAGGTGAAAGAAATGAGCATTTTTGTTGTTGTTGTTTGTACAGATGTTTAAAAACCAGTCTTTGGATAAAGTCCACTATTTCCCAATCTATATTAAAAGTAAGGCGAAACAGTGAGAAACAGTTTATCGTCATCATCCGCTATCATCACCATCATCATCATCATTCCTATTAGTGTGTGTGTGTGTGTGTGTGTGTGTGTGTGTGTGTATGTGTGTGTATGTGTGTGTATGTGTGTGTATGTGTGTGCATGTGCCTACATCCTGGCATGTGCAGTGAGAGGAGGTGTTCCTCCTTCCATCTTTGTGTGTGGTATACCTTTGTCGGATGGTCTCACCTTTGTGGAATTTTCAATGAAACTTCAATGCATCTGATGTTTTCTTTTACAAACATGGCTAGAATGAGAACACTGGAGGGCTTTCATTCAAGGCCACGGGATGCAGTTGAATGTATTTCCTCTGCTGGCAGCTGATTAAATATCATCTTAAAAGATGATGTCCGATGCTTTGAGCCGCCTGGAGGACTCTGGTATTTGGGAATCTTTCATTTTGTTCTCTTCTGATTTAAAAGAAGAAGAGAAAAACGAATAAGTTTATTTTTGTTCTAATAAAATATTTTATAAACATTTTTACTTCTCATCTTTATCAATTGTACAGAATAATGCTCCTATGACATTCCATACGTTCCATAGTGCACACTTTCATCATCCTCAATACCTTATTATCACAGCAGGTGACAGGGATTCTATGAGGGGGAAATGGGAAAACGAGGGGTAGGGAGGAGGAGAGGGCCGTCAGAGGGAGGAAGGAGGAGGATAAATAACACTGAGGAGATTAAAAAGCCATGAGGGAAATACAAATATTATCTTGTGTATGAAATCACACATGACATACATACATATGTGTACATATACAGAGGGAGTTATGCAGTACGGGTGATCCAATAAATCTCAGTACCAAGAGCAAGAAACCTTCCTAGTTGTTGGTCAGGGGAGTCCAAGTGGCTGCCAAATAATATGGACTACTGTGGTTGCTTTTGCTTGCCTTCTGGAATTTGAAGGTAGGTCCCTAGTGCTGAAGGCATTCAATTTGGACATAGGACTTGAAGCGACTCAGTTGGACTGAACTGGAAGCCCCCTCCCTCAGGACTAGCTGGTAAAGTGCTAGAGAGTGCTTTGCAAGCTGCCAAGGGAGGAAAACACTCAGAAGTCCTACTCAGCCGCCATGCTCATAAGTACAATGAACAGCAAAGCAAGATAGCCTATCTTGGTGTTACCTCGTAGTTTGGTTCAACAACAATTGGATTTTTGGCCTGTTTAATAGAGGGGTTTCAAGATTGGTGCAGTAATCCTAGCTAACTACCCAGGGTAGTCCTTATATTTATATGTATAAATATATATCAAGTAACAATAATTAAAGAAAGGAACAATTTAGGCTCAGTGTGGAAGAAGGGGGATGGGGGCAGGATAGGATATACTAGAGGTTCAAGATCGTTAAAGTGTATTATATGTATGGAATGTCAACAAAACTCCTTAGACAAATAATAAATGGTATTAAAAACTAAAACAAAAAGGCACAGCATTCTCTTTCATTAGGGTAGGCATGGTGGATAGAGACTGAGATGGTATGGCTCCATGTAGGTAGCTATCTTCCGTTCCATGAGGAGTGTGGAGCTGAGAGAGGAATGGACATATGGTGCATGATGTGAAATTCACAAAGAATCAATAAAAAGTTAAAAAAAGATGGAAAAAAATAAAGGCTGAAAACCTTTTCTGCATCTCTGTAGACTGTCTACATCTGAGCTATACCCCAACCCTGTTTCTTAGTTCTTGGAGACCTTTTGTTGAATCTTTATATTACTGAGTTTTGTCTGATTCTATAAATATAACTGTATATAACTATAAATTCTCTCTTAGGGCTGCCTTTGCTATATCCCGAAGGTTCTGATTATCTGTGGTTTTGATTTCATTTGACTCTAGACATTTTTTTATTATCTTTCTGATTTTTTTAATGATACATTTACCGTGTGTGGTCCAATTTCCAGGTATTGGTTAATTTTTGTAGTTTCTATTACTATTGATATTTTTTCAGAAGATTCTTCAATTTAAACTGGTGGCAGGACAAAAAAAACCAAAAAAAAAAAAAAACAAAACAAAAAAAACCAAAAAAAAAAAAACAAAAAAACAATGGCCCAAGTGAGAAAAGAGGGCAAAAGAAAAGAAAAGTGACAGTAATTCGGAAGGAGGTTAATAAATTGAACCTGACTTTCTCATGGTTCCAGCCAGGAGCTAAGCTGGGGCTGACTCACGGTTTACTAGTGTCGGGATATAGGGAAATGAGACCTTCCGTGGAGGGAGGGAGGAGGAAACCCTGACATTCCAGAATAAAATAGACAAAAGAGCAGGGGCAGGGAATGTTGTCATGGAGCTCACGGAGGGTGTAGAAATAGGAGTTTTCAGTTCTGTGGCATGAGAATCCAAATGGGTTGGGAACAGAACCTACCTTTCTGCTCAGCTGCCTCCCTTGGGATATGCTAACTTGGGGTGATATTTACCAGGAAGAAGCTTCTCTTGGGAAGAACTATCTCAGTTTCAAGGTCCTGTTGCTTCTAGAGGGTCCTCCCTGCAGCTTTGAGGGCACAGGCTAGGGAGTCAGGAACCATTGAGGCAGAAGCATCTCAAATCCATGTATTCTCAGCCATTAGCATTTCCTCGATGCCTTAGGGCGCTGGTATGCATCCTGGTGCCAACCAGAGCGTGACAAAGGAAGGGCAGGGAAGGCTAAGTGCTTTGTGTTAGGGGCCTGTTTTGTACTAGAACAAGGGCAGAGTGGAGTGAATGCACAAGTCTCTTTCAGGGTAAAGACAGGGTTCAGATTAGGTCCTGGGACTTTGTAGAGAAAGGGCAGGGTTTCCCCTGTCTGAGTGCCTGCATTAGGAAAATGTGGGGAAATTCTATTAGTGGCAAGCTATGGAGGATTTGGGAGGAGTAACAGTTCAAGGATACAGTCAAATAAAGAAGTGGATCCCAAGTAAGGAATTAGACAGCACTAAGACAACAGGTTAGTCTGGAGGATGAAGATCTGGGCCTCGGTAGTGGACAAGAGCCTGGGATCCTCTAGTGCTATGTGGCCAATGACTGTTGTAACATGTTAAGAGAGAGAAAGGTGGTTACAGCTTAGAGAATGCCCCGGGCCTAGGTACCAGTGGAGGGGGCAGCTCCCAAATTCAGGGTCTCTGAAGAACAGGCTCAGTGCTCGAAGATCACCTGCCTCTGCCCTCAGGAGGCCCTAAATCTTCATAGGACCTACTACCACAATGGCTATGACATTTGTAGAGGTCCTCATAGATTCCCTGTGTGTATGTGCATGTGTGTGCATGCACGTGTGCGCACTGTGCGTGCATGTGTAGGACTGAGGAAGTTTATGGAAGGTAAAGGGAAGTTGGTGTTCAGAGGGCTGGTGGAGGAAGAGAATCCTTTGTGAGACAGAAATGTGAGGCCTGTGTTATTCTGGTGTTGGTCTTGAAGCAGTGGCAGCCCTTGGAGGAGCCTCATGAAGGGCGACAGCAGGTGCTAGCTCTCAATGTATGACAGCAACCTCTTATAATATTGTAATTATCTTCTAACCTTTTCCCACTTTTGTGCGCTTGAAGTTTCAGCTCTGGTTTTTTCATTTCTCCCACACCATGGTTTTCTGTCAAAAGTTCCTATTTTGATCACAAAGCCCCATTTACCTTTTACCCTAGCTACCCAAACATAGTTATATCATTATCTTCAAATTACCAATAAACACCAATGCTAGGTCCTGTGGCTCTGGCTCTGTTATCTGATCTTTTCATCATTACGTTTAATCAGCTACTACTGCCTTTTAGCATTTCCATACGTATTTACACGGTGATGCCATGGGTAAAATGGAGTGGCTCAAGTGATATCACCCAGGACTTATGCTGCCATCCTGGAGCAGTGGCGTTTGCACCTTCCTAACATCAGGAATCCAGCAAAATGAGCTGGAGCCTTTGGCGGGCTCTCCAGAGGGCTACACTGAGCTGCAGCTGCTCATCCAGTCCTTTCTCTCCACTAGGTCTTCAGCTGTGACTCCCGTGTCTTCCGTACTGTGAGATCATAAAAATACTGTCTCTGTTGCCTCACAGAGCGTCCTTTCCTTACTTCCTCAGCCTAGGGAAGTATTCCAATATTTTTCAGCCAGATCAAATGTAACGACAAGGGTTGGGGATTGTCAGTGGTAGAGCATTTGCCTAAGTGCAAGGCCCTGGGTTCGGTCCTCAGCTCAAAAAAAAAAAAAAAAAAATGTAACGACAGCATCAGATAAGGAATAGCCCATAAGATGATATTGGTTACAAGTAGCAATATCTTGGGAAAACAAAACAAACAAAACAAAACAGTCCTGAGAGGGGGAGGGATGGAGGCAGAACAGAGGGAGGAGGGAGGCAGAGAGATTGAGAGATGGAATGGAGAAGACAGATCTTGATGCACCATTCTAGTTGGATAACAACTGAAAAAAATGATAAAGGACATTTGGGGGCATTGGAACTTTTACACGGGACTGTAAATTATACAGTGAGAATAGCCATCTTCAGAACCTGATAGTGAATATGGAAAAGCACCCTCAGGCGATCCATGCTGAACTATTTAGGGGTCAAGTGTCAGTTTAACAAATGCTTCAGTGAAATGAAATAGCATATTAACTTGTATCTCTCTGATGTTCACACACACACACACACACACACACACACACACACACAGACACACAGGTACTGCAACCTCCTGGTGTTTTCCCGGTTTGCTCAATCTGTGTACTGAAAAGTCACTTGACCTGTAATATTCCATCCTCTGAACTCACGGGATGCTCACTATACATTACCACTTAAGCCTCACAGGGGAAGAGAACTGCTGCAAGATCTTTCAGTTAATTCATAAATGCAAATTGAAATGAGGTGCTCCATATGGCTCAGTACCTGGTACCAGAAGCAGGCTTCGAGGAATGCTGGTTACTCTGTAAACTTGGCTCTGATGGACCACTGTCCTTGTTTGATATCTTGTGGATTCTGACAACTTCAAGTGAGCACAACACTGCCCTTCATTCACTCTTCTCCATTTGCTTCCACAAATGTATTACTAAAAAAATGTTGGGACATCTGAAGTCTTAGAAAACAGGTAAAACAAAATCAAAACAAAGGGAGAAATTAAAATAAGGATGACTATATTTCCTCCAATTAAACATATAATATCTTATATACAAATGTCTTACAGGTCTATAGTAAATAAAAATAAAAAGTCAGTAAATTAAACTGATTAACAAATTAAAAAGTGAAAAAAATTCCCTTTTAATTGTCTTGTTCCTTCACCAGTGTTTCCAGTCAGCTGGTGTTTTTTTTTCCAATTTAGTTTTTCTTTTTTCTTTTTTTGATCTGGGGATCCGAACCCAGACAGAACCCCTTGCGGTTTGCTAATAGGCGCTCTACCACTGAGCTAAATCCCCAACCCCAGCCTGGTGTTTTATCCTCATGAGGCATAGCCTCTTCCACTTAGCTCCCCATACTCGTGCTCTCCGATACCAATGGTTTGGTCTGATAAAATAGTGTTACCTTTAAGCCTTATCATGCATCTTGTTATACAGAACTTATTTCATAAATAGAAAACAACTTAAGGTTTTATTCATTTAATTTGCAAAATAATACAAATTGAAGTTGTGGTAGCCAATAACCAGAAAAAAGACGTCATGATATTTTAAAAAGTGGTTTATTTTCAAGTGCTTATTAAAATACATAAAACAGTTAAATCCCACTTATACCTTTGCCAGAGGAGATTAAATGCCAATCAACTACATTTTAACTTTTGATTATATCAAACATTGCAGGGAATTATAGTTTGCGATTTGAATATAGTCTTTTTTTTTTTTGGTTCTTTTTTGAAGGACCGAACCCAAGTTGTAGGCTTCCTAGACAGCTCTACCAGGCTAAATCCCCAACCCCTAGATATGGTCTTATTCATTAACAAATAAAACAAAATTTATACATAATGACACATAGTTTATATTGTTCACAACAATGCATTTTTCTTATACACTCTGTATATGATTCTGCTGTCAATAAAACAATAAATAACTCGGAAATTTTAAAAATAAACTTTGTGGCAGGTTTGCTGGGTGAAATAATGAGTTAAACGTAGTTCCTGTTCACCCTTACATAAAGGGGCAGGTAGGGGAAACAAGGCGACACAGCGTGACGGCCTCTGACAATGTTACAACAACGTGACTTATAAAACTTTGGGAGGAAACTTGATCAGAATACCCAATCGTGGATGGTTTGCGGGGAAAAGATCTTTGACAAATCAATTGGTGGTGGAGAGGAGAAGAGCACTGGAAAGTCTTCTGTCATTGATCTGCAAAGGGAACTAGGTAAAGAGACAACTGGCGTGGCCAGGCGGCTGCTAATGGTTTGGTGTGCTCCTTCAAATAAAGAGAACAGGAGAGTGGTGAGAAGAGCTCCTGGGTAAGCCCAGGAGTCATAAAAGCTTTCCTCATACCCACACCTGAATACTCTACGTGAGTGTATTTAATGGTCTAAATTAGAGGACAGCATTACTGTTAGGGACCTTTATGGGCATACTGTCGTTGACATGCAAGCAAATGAAGGCACATGGTTGAAAGGTTATAACATGTCTACTTCAAATGAGAGGTAAGCAGGGTGAAGCAGAGAAAACCATACAGGAAGGTTGGACTGCTCAGATGGTTCCATAATCAACCACGTAAGAACGGACAGGCATGGAACAAGAAAAGCAGAAACAGTGTTAACTACCCCGGAGCCTGGCCCCTTTTCCGGGTCGGGACTGAAAGGAACAATCTCTGGTTCTGCTATTACTGACTCGCGTAGGATTCCCGCAGATTGGGACGAGTGTTTCTGGAACGGAATGGGCGAATCGGATGGCAAGTCACGGGCATAGACAACAGAAACACCAGCAGTCGTAGTGGTGCTGGGCGAGTAGATGTTCAGAATCCGAGAAGAGGACCACAGCCTGAGCCTTCATGGACACCATCACGGAAGGAGTAGTTTGAGGACAGCGAGTCTCCCAAGAGAACTTAGAAGACTGGTTAGAGCGTGAAAAGAAATGCATGACATGCTTGCCCGCCCACTAAGAACCACAAGAACCGAGTGTCCAACGAAACAGGCACCGAAGTGTATCAGCGACATTTCGGAGGTAAGTTACTCGTGTCTTAGCAACATTGCCATTGGGTGGGGACTGAGAAAGAATCTGAGCAGATCTGAGGCAAGGAACTACTGAGGAAGGACAGAGCAAGGCTTGAGATCTCTAAAACTAAAATGCAGTGTGAACTACATGCAGTCACATGACAGCTGGGCAAACAGGGTCCTAGGTAGGCTCTCTATGCGTAAAACTAAGATAATAAGGTAAACTGCCAGTGCACTACTAGCACAGTAAGAACACCTTATGGGTAGCGCAGGGGTTCAAGTGCAATTTATACTCTACGAACTTCAAGTACACAGACTAGGATCAAGTTGCACTCTGCAAACTCCTCTTCCACTTCCTTTTGTTTTTCTGTTGGGATGATATTTATTCTGATGAACTCACTTCTCTCTTTGAGGCGAAATGGTTTCATCACTTGTCTTGCAGCTTAAAACAGGTGGTTTTTCCAGTCACATTCACTTTTAGACTCCATGCGGTTGTGACTGGGCGATGCTGGGTGACATGGGCAGCTCTCCACGAGTGCATTCTCAAGCAGGAAAAGGTAATCGTGGTGAACATTCATCACAAGAAATAGCTACAACACCCACATATGTACGCTGTTGTTTGTACTAGTAGACACTTCACTTTCCTTCATATTTTCAAGATTTTAGAGTACTTTTTAAATTATCTCTTCTCAAATTAAATCTGCAGGGTATCTTCCTTTCCAGGGACATTTTTGTTAAGAGGGCATAAGCAGTAGAGCGATGCCGTTTTGGCTTAGACACTATAGCATGTGACTACCAGAAATAACTGGGAGAGACAACAGGAAGGGACAAACCAGCTGCCTTTTAAGCAGTCAAATAGCAAAAACCTAGAAGGCTAAATCAGTGTCATACTAGCAGGTAGAAACAGACTAGCTATGGGACAATTTCTAGTGACTGCCCCAATCCTGGGAAGGAACTGTCTTATGATATGATGGGGAAATTACTATAGACTAGATGGTTTTGAGCCGAACGTTTGAATTCAGGAAATTCCCTGAAGGGCTCTGAAACTGCTTTGCCTGGTTTTCAAGGTCATTTCAATTTATTTTATAATTTACATTAAAACACTAGTAGATAATAATCACCCATGTGAGACAACAAACATGTGTCTATGAGGGGAAAAGCATTTTCTGAGGCTGTCTGTCTAGTTATGAAATTCTAGTTTTCCTAGACTTAAAAATAACTGTGGTAGTTTGGTAAGAAATGTTTTACATAGGCTCTTGTTCTTGAATATATGATTGGTCCCTGGTTGGTGGGGAAGTTTGGGGAGTTTTAGGCTGATATGGTTTTGCTCGAAAGAAGTGTTACTGGCACCAGGCTTTTGAGAGCTTAAGACCTCATCTATATCCAGTTTCATTCTCTCTGCTTCATGCTTTTGGTTGAGGATGTGATTCCTGGCCTCTCGCTCTATAGTCATGTCCAGTTATTAAATGCTGGGAAGCCGTATTTAATAACTGCTGCTGTCTTTTCTTGCAGTGATACATGTTGCTCTGGAACTATAGGACAAATGATTATCTCTCCATAAGCTGGTTTTGCCCTTAGTGTTTGATACAGCACTCAAAAAGGCAAAGGGATACGCTACAGAAGACTCCATACAAATGAGCATGTTGTAGACACCTTCTTATGTTTTACAGATTCAGGTAGACTAACCGTGTAGATGGAATGTGCTACATAGTATCCTCTTATAGGTGAACAAAGGATTTGGGGTAAAAAGTTCCTCCTTGGAAGATACGCTTTAACAAGGTCAACAGGGCTTGGAGAGTAGTTCTCCCTAATGAGTAGGAGAGCATCCAGGAGTGCCACTAGGTGGTGCTATCAAAGTCAGTTGGGAACACGATTTGATAAAATTAAATAAAAGCCTTCTGAGTAGTTCTAAAAAGCCATGAAATGTCCTGAAGATTTCCACACATTCTCAGTCTTTGAGACTAATCTCAGGTTTGTAAAAAAATAATGAAAATCTTAGTCTGAGACAAGTTTAAATAAACTATAGGTTTCAGCACATTTAAAAATAGTTTCACTATTTGATAATTCAATCTGTTCCACTTTCAGTGCACAACTGTTAAGTTACTAACATGTAAATTTATTATCATTTAAACCACTGCCAACTATTCACTTCAGTATTACTCCTATGAGTATATATCTATACTTAATTTATGATGGATCTTTTAAATGAAGTTCTTCAGAAAATCCCCTGAATTCTGAAAGTTTAAACAGAAACAACGGTAAATTCTACGATAAAGTAATCTATCATTCTAACATAAATATATGGAAATAATACATTTTCAAAATCATTCTATTAGTCTACTATTTCTTATAAAAATAACATTTCATGACTTTCCTACAGTATAAGACCAGAACATGCTAAAAATTAAAAATATAAACAAAAGTTTCATGTTCAACTTTGTTTTCTGAAATATTAAATATTTAAAAGGCTGGCAAGGACATTATCAGATTTTAAAAAGTCTACGAAAGCCTGAGGTGATCTGATACGTGCACAAACTAATGCAACTTTTCAACTTCTCTTCCCAGCTCTGCATCTATTCAGCATGTCTAGTCCCATGCCAGACATGGCCTTCTCTGGCAGGCTAACGGGAGAACGGATGTTGCTGTATCGGCCGCTAGCCCTCGCTTTTTCCTTTTGCTCTTCTGGTAATTTCTCCAGTATTACCTGAAAGCATAGACATCATCGTTCAAAAGGGCTGGCAGTGTGGTTGGTAGAGAAACTCATTCACAGGGCTGAGATTCGTTCCTGATGTGGAAATACACATGCCAATCGCATTGACAAATTCATGTGTGCACGTATGGATTAGTGTGTATACACTGTATATACTGGAGATTTTCATAAGGTGGAAGGAAAGGCAATTGGCTTCTTACCTCCTTCTGGCAACAAGGGAAAGTTCCCGACTTTGCAGGATCTGAGATGTACAAAGCTGAGTGAAAACATCGTGGAAAACCTATGCTAGTGAGAAAGAGGATAATAGTTCAACTTCCTAAAGTCAGCACACTCTGCATGTTAATCCTCAGTAGAGAACTTACAGTATTATCTTAACTGTGTACGACCCCTTGTCCAAAATTATAACAAGTTGGAAGATTGAACTTACCCTCCAGGTATAACCATTTTCTATATCATCATCTACTTCTCTTTGCTACACAGCTCTTATGCTCAAGCAGTGAGGTTTCCATCAAAGGATCATTGTTTCTTATTACACGGTTCCAACTTGTGCACGTCCTGGCGCTTCATGACTCGGGAATGTCTAGCTAGCTGAAAATGTTGGAAAGTGACTTTCAGGGGCAGCAGGTCAACAGTTACTTTTGATTCTCTTTTCTCCCCCTTTTCAGCATCAGTCGAATTCAATTCCATACCGGGAACCTTGGCATTACTGTTCTTGGAAGTTTTCTTCATAGTTTTGCCAACTATCTTCATAGGTAACCTCTGCGAGTTTAAATATACTCAACCTCTTCCGACCAAACCGTGCATCCTACTCCGACGCCCGATGGTTTGGGCACCATTTAAAGGACTTTTACATCTTGACTTTGGCCTGCAAAATCTGCAAGGCGGAATCATGCTATGTCTCTTGTGTGTTTCACCGAGGCTGCCTGGTGGAGTGGGTAAAACCAAGAGGCACTGCGTCTGAACTGTACGGAGACCATGGACGCACGTTCCTTCTCTTTGAACGATTAATGTTTAGCAAAATATGATTGCTTCTACATGTTTTGTTTCTTGCTGTCCGGGAAGAACGTTATCTTTACAGAAATGATTCTCTACATCATGCATTTACTGAGTTTTAGTAACAATGGCTACTTTAATATTTATTATAAAAGTCCCGGTGAACTGAATGTCTTCACCATTGCGGCTCTTAAAGCTGATGTAGTCACAAACCTCTGGACCTTTAGTAATTTCTATATAAGAACGACTTAAGTATGAATGTAGTGGACAGGTGCATACTCTTGACATAAACACCTAGAATGGTCCAGGATGAAATTCTGAATTTGCCAGACCACCGAATATATGTCAATTAAGCTTCAAGGAAGTAATGTCTTAAATCGATCCTCTTGTGTACTTCTAATTAGAACTGAGATATTACTTGAGAATCTATCTGATGAGGACAACTTCTGATCCTAAACAGTTCATAATTCAATAAGACAGTATGTCTATAGATTCATTACAATGTCAGCCTAATGCTCTCAAGAATACAGTGTAGCTTCTGGGCGCGACCACGTCATCCCTTGAGCTGGCACAATACAAACACAAACTGTGCTTACCCCTGGTTATAAAACCCGGGCGTAACGGTGTGGCGAGCCCCTCTGTGGGTGCTGGAACTAAATCTGGGTCTTCGGAAGAGCACACCTCTGGGCTACCTCAGACCTCCACCCACCCGTCCTGTCAAAAAGTCACTTAGGTGGGCAAGCGAGGTAGAGCACCGCCAGGCAGGGCTAGTTGTCAGGGCCCCACACCAGTCTTGCCCAGCAACTGCATCCCTGTTTGCCTGTGAGAACAGGCACTGGGGAAGAACCGATCGACCGCCCACAGTGCAGTACAGACAGACCACTCCTACCTAAACCCGTCAGCTCCTCCCTGATTTCAGACGTAGAGTTTGAATCTTTCGAGAAGACCTTCATTTCCGCCCACCCTCGAGTCCCTCTCCGCCCCATTTGAGCTCACCGGTGCCTTCTGGGATTGGTAGTCTTTCCCACTGGGAGTTTCATCACCATGAGGGAAGGAGAGAAAGGCTGCCCAAGTGATGACTACAAGGTCCAACGTCCCCGCTGAGGACAGCCGCTGCATGGACAGGACTCCCAGTGGGTGTTACTGGTTAGTTGAGGGCTGTGAGCCCCTTGAGTTTTCTTGCGTACGCCATGTCTCTCTGAGACTGCAACCCCGCCTGGGTGCTCTTTCCCTGCAATGGTGTGCACTTGGCAAGGATTTGCCGAAAAAAGTAGTTTGACGTGTTTATTTTTTTTTTTTCTTGGGCAATTGGTTATTTAAATGTTTTTTGATGATAATATCCTTATTTCCCTAATTTCTTAGCATAGTAACCCTTCCGGAATTTACCTGGGGAGCTGAACTCTCAATATAGTATGTATTTTATCTATTAGCATCTTTGCAAAAGTACTGCGAACCATCAAGGACTATCAGACTGCTATATACGACGGGATTACCGAACCTTTCGTCCTGTATGGTTATTAAGTCAGCTGAGCGTTTTATTTTGTTTCCAGGCATTTGTTGCTAGCATTCAACGCTTAGCCTCTTGCCGATCCTTCCTTGCAGTTCTACGTTTCTCTATGACCTTTGCTCTTGGTTATCACACCCTTACGGCTTTTAGTTTGAACAATGTAAATGTCTCTGATTATAAAGGTGCTGAAAGACAGACCTTGCTCACTTGCGCCTAATCAAAAGCACCCTGGAAAACTCCCCAGGATATATAACCACCTCACTCGAAACTCCTCCAATATACCCTGTTATGGATTCAAAGCCTTGACTTAACAGGAAGACTCATTTGAGAGCTGATTACCTAGTGTATTAAGATTCTTAAGTCCCAGTTAATGTCAGAAATAACAAATCAGACACTCATCAGGAGGAACAGACAGGGGTGGGAGCTGAGGAAGAAATACTTTCATAAAAAAAACATCAATCTGATGGAAGCCATACATCCCACTAGCTGGCGTAAAAAGGACTGCAGTTTTTTCTATAGAAAATATGAGTCAGAAATACAAGGAAAGAGGAAAATGGTGTGTGTGTGTAGGGGAGGAGCACCATTTGGGTGTGTGTTGGTTAGTTTCTGTCAACTTGACACGTTGGGAAGAAGGAGCCTCAAATGAGGAATTGTGTCACTCAGATTGGACTGTGGGCAAGTTTGTGGTGGCATTTTCTGGATGACAATCTACGGGAGGGCCCAGCCTACTGTGGGCAGTATCATTCTGGGCAGGTGGCTCTGGTTTGTGTAGAATGCAAACTAGAACAAGCCAGGAAAAGCAAGCCCCTAGTAAGCACTTTTAAGGGTTCTTAAAGATCTTGCTCTTCCATTGCTGACTGGAATTAATTTTTATTTCTGAGTTCATGCTTCTGTAGACTATTTTTAGACCTTTGCCTTTCTGAATCTTTACCTCAGTTAAACTTTATGCTGTACTGCTACCACCCTTGACCAGCAGGGCACCATTGACTTAATGGTTTTCTTTTCTTTTCTTTTCTTTCTTTCTTTCTTTCTTTTTTTCCTTCTTTCCTTCCTTCCTTTCTTTCTTTCTTTCTTTCTTTCTTCCTTCCTTCCTTCCTTCTTTCCTTCCTTCCTCCCTTTCTTTCTTCCTTCCTTTCTCTCTCTCTCTCCCTTTCTTTCTTTCTTTTTCTCTTTCTTTCTTTCTTTTTCCCAAGCTTCAACTTTAGTAACTGTTTAATTTAGTAACTGTTTTTTTGGACAGGACATGGACAACACAGACAGGACTGCCACATAATGTTACAGCAGCTGTGGTTACCCCTGCGGGGACCTAGATCAAGCCATTAACATTCTGAAGTACTGTGGTGGGGGGTGTTGTTAAAAAACCTTTGGAGGATATATATATATATATTTATATATATATATATATATTTATATATATATATATATATATATATATTTATATATATTTATATATATTTATATAAAATATATATGCCTCTTATATTTATATTTATATTTATTAGCTTCTGGGGAGGAAAGTCAAGTTTTCTTTAACAGTGTGTCCATTTTGGTGAGTGGCAACCACCAGAGGATGGCCCATACTCAGGAGTAAATGGAGGAGAAGAGAGAGGAAGGAGCTAGGAGGAATGGCGAGCAAGCTGAGTGCGAACCTGAGAGGAGTTAGGTGGTTGGCATATCATCAAAATATGACATTCTTACCTTTTTAAGTCAGTGAAACTTAATAATGGGGTTATTGCACTCATAGGTTGGAAGACTGAACATAATATTTGAAAACGCCAAGTTTTACAAGTCTCAGTATATTACCAAGTGCTCCAACATGAAGAAGACATACGACAGCGTGCTGGGCTTCCTGGAAAAGTTCATTTAAAAAGAAGCATAGGCGTGTATGTCAGGCATGCGTGTTACCTGCATATTTGTATTCATGTTTTATTCTGACAAACACACTGATGTTTGCTGAGATGAAAAATATCAAAAGCCAAGGAAGGTTTAGTTCTTCACGTCATATATTTCCTAGGATTTTATTATTTTTTTTCCTTCTTCTTGAAACCATGATCTCTTTTTTTGTATAATTGTGTCCCCCCCCAAATATATCAATCCAACCGGCTCATTCTGTTTCCTTTGGCTACCATGCATACGAGTTCAGGAAAAACGGTATCCAACGTTTGGCACTGGATAACTGATAGGGGCTCCTCTTGTGGAGAAGACTAACTCTTGAGTTGTCTGCATTCCCTAGTTGCATAGTTCTTTGCCTGGGGGTGGAGTTCTGTGAGAGTTTTCCTACCACACTAGCCGTCTAGCGGTGCTGTCTTTATTTGGGTCTTTTTTTTTTTAGCTAACTGTATTGTTGAGATTATCATGGGTGATACGTCCATGGTATTCAAGGAGACATTGTTTGTCCTTGAATTTCTAGTGTGTAGCTCTTACAGCGTTTTTGCTTCCCTCTCCCAGTCTGTCCCTGAACCTTAAGTGAAGGGTGTGTTGTGAGGCCATCAGCTGGGGCCTGGGACCTTACCGTCACTTAGGCTCTCATTTTTGACCAGTGGGAGTTTTCTGTACTGGTCTCCATCTGCTACTAAAAGAAGTTTCTTTGGTGAAAGTTGGAAACTTACCTGTGGATATAAGGTTAAAAAGTTTTAGGTGTCACTTTGGAATGGACTTGCTGGTTTAGTAAAGGCGATGGCATTTGGTTCGAGCGCCACCAGGCTCTAGGTAGTTGATCCGGTTTCCAATGTGAGGCGATTTTCCCTCTGTTTCAAAACTAATTCAATAAGAAGGCTTTGGTTTTCCTACCAAAATGAGATGTCATTTGTAATTCACTCATTAAGGGATCCAGTGCCTCCAGCACAAGGCCTCTTTACACACACACACACACACACACAGACAGACATACACACACACACTCACTACACCTGGAACACACAGACAGACACACACACTCACACACTGAACACAGAACACACACACACACACACACACACAGGCGACAGAGCTGAAAATCGTATCATTTGAGGTAGCTTTGTACTGACTATTAACTAGCACCTCATAGCTTTCACACTGAGTCACAGTAAATGAATAAAATAGTGGGTCTAGTGAGAAAAGTCCTATTACTGATAGAAAAGAATATTTCGATACTTGATGGGAAAATCCATCCTGAAAACCTCAATTTTCTCTCTCCAGGTTCTAATTAAGCATCCCTCTTGGTGACCCCCGGAGGAACATAAATATTTGAGCTTTAAGTCACTTGTTAGAAGCTGACACATCATGAGGAGCAGAAAACACGAACGAAATTCAGGTGACCCCAACTTCATTAAGGCAGACAAAGGCCAGTTCTTAATGGTCTCATGTGGGAAGGAGAGGCCAATTGTAATGCTGTATGAAAGGTGGAGCAGAGCTTTCCATGTGTTCCTGATTCATCAGACATAAATAAGACACAAACAGGAAGACTGGGCCTGATCCATAAGGCCAATACTTCTCCTTTCTTGCCTAGACCTCCATCTTTGGACGCTCTGAGCTCCAGGCCTTCTCTCTGCGGTGGTCCGGATCAAGCAAATGGCTGCGAACAGGTCTAAATCATTTGAACAAGAGGGACACAGCCCGAGAGTCCAAATTAACAAAAACAGAAAATGAAAACAGCTTTTTCACAGATTCGAGGAATTCAAAAAATCAGTAGATCTGACCAGATTCTTCTGCCTGTTTCCTTGAATCTTCACAGGACAATTGGGTCCTGACAGAGGGCTCTGAAACTTAACTTGTCATTGTTGAATCAGATAAAAATCCCAGTTGTTGGTTCTCCTCTTCCTAAGTTCAGAAATCCCCAAGGTCTAATTGTTCCAATCACAAAAAGAGCCCAGGTCCATCGGGTTTTCTAATCTTAGACCTTCTGAAATCCAAAATATTAATTCAATGAACTGAAATAAAAATAAACACTCTTTTTTAATCCAAGATACATCATAATGAAGTATATCTCCTTTTATCCTAAACCTAAATAAATGATTAAACAAAGAAAGATTAAGCTGAGACCAATTTACATTGAATTGTCTGCAGAAAAAATTTGGCAAAACCAATCCAAGAGCAATATCAAAACAATCATTCTGCCATTACATAGCAAGTAGGCTTCAAGGAAGATTAGTATGGCAGGGTTTAATCACGGAAAACCTATCAACGCGATCCTTTATAATAAAAAACTGAAAGAACAAACCAAATGGATGGTATTGTGTCTACATTAGATGCTGAGAAAGACTATTTGACAAAATTCAACACCCCTTCATGATAAAAGTCCTGGAAAGAATAGGAATACAAGGCCCATACTAAACTTTTTATATACAGGCCGGATAACCAATGGCCTTATACAGTCGGAGAGAAATTAGAAATTCCTCAAATCAGGATCAGGACAAGGTTCTCCCATTTCAGAGAAAATAGTATTTTCTAAGCTATTCTGTGACACACAGGGAAGTTGAATCACAAGTTCTCTGGGTGTCAAAAGGCAACAAAAGGAGATCAAGGGGACTTTCGGAAAGAAGAACTCAAAATACCTCTTTCATTTGCCAAGATGATATGATAGCCATATTTAGATGCCTCCAAGCACGGAATTTGGTTGGCTCAGAGAACTTTTGGAAACCTGATAAATCAACTTAAAATGGCTTCTTCACCAAACCAAATTAACTCAAATAAATCAGTAGCCTTCCTCTACACAAAAGAGAAACGTTTAAGAAAGAAATTAGAAACCACACCCCTTCACGTGGTTTGACCAACAATATAATTACCTCGGTGTGACTTCTTAATCAAGCAAGTAAAGAGAATGTCTAAGGTTAAATATTAGTTATTTTAGTTAGTAAACAAAGGTGGAAATAACTGTCTTAAATTGCCAGGTTGGCAGGATTGTTTGGCGTGCTAAAATAGGCGTTTTTACCAAAACACCATTTCTTCCTCAAGGCATCCCATGCAGTAGACTATGCACTTTATAAGTTCATGAGAAAGAATATCTTGCTACTTCATTTGAATCCAGGACACCCAGTGTAAACTATCCAAGACAATCAAAAGGGGTGAAGAGTAGGGGGGAATCAATCTCTGAACTCAAGCAGGAATACAGAGCACTGGAAAAAACTGCATGGTAAGCACAGAGACTGCTGTGATAGACCAATGGAATAGGAACCTGCAGCAGAAGGCCTGCTGTGTATGGTCAGCATTTTTTTGTTTTCAAAGGCAATCCATCCAATGGAAAAAAATTATCTTCTGGAGCATAGACATGGGTGCTACTTGCAAAACATAAACTCTAGAAGAAAAAATAGGATTGCTTGATTACTGTACAAACCCTAAGTCCAAAGTGGACCAATTTCTTTACATCAAATTAATTCTCTAATTTTTAATAGAAGAAAAATATAGAACCATTTCTTATGGGCACTGGAAAATATCTATCTTATGAACAAATTCACCAAATGGATCTATGTGCTCTAAGACTCAAGGACTGATGGTGCAAATGGATCTCATAACTGCAAAGCTTCTGTTGGTAAAGGCTTTCGTCTTGTATAGACAAAATCTGGTCAACCAACAGATGGAAGTCTGCTAATCCTACAACAGATAGAACTCGTCTGTCAACTCAAAAATATACAAAAGCCCTGGCAAGAAGTCAGAGGGGAGCCCTCAACCCTGCATTAAAAATGGGGTTCATGAGCTAAACCTGAAATGAAGTTAAACTGTCACCCCGAATTCTGAGAAACATCTAAACTTTAGCCAACATCTTAGGAAAGATAGGGGTAAACAACTTAGGTGGAGAAATTTACTTTATCTTAGTGAGAAAAAGATCAAAACTGTGACAGCAAATGCTGGAAAGCAGGGTGTGGAAAAGAGGAACAAATAAAAAGGTGGATTGCAGACTGGTCCATTCTGAAAATCAGTCTGGTCTGAAAAATTGGACTTGAACCGCTCTAAAGATCCAGTTGATACCCTCTGGTTTCATATACCCAAAAAAGACTAGAAACATAAAAAACAAACAAAAGTGTGTTCATAGTATGTTTACTACTGGAGCAAAGAAGCTTGGTCAATTAGAAACATCAAGAAATCCTTTCAAATAGATAAGGAATGGATAGACGAAAATGTTGTAAGTCCAATGCAACACTGTCCTGGATATCAAAAACAATGACCTGAAATTCAAGTAAATGGGGTTGGAATCAAAAAATTTCATCTGTGAGAAGGTAACCTTAATTCTCAGAAAAGACATATGAACTGTACTGGTGATAAGTTTTTGGCAAATGCTTGAGTCGTCATCATCCTGCCAGGAACAAACAGAAAGGCAAGACGGATGATGGAAAAGGAGGTGAGAGTTCTACATCTCGGTCCAGAGGCAGCCAGGAGGACTGTGAGAACGGGACCTATGTGGCCAGAGAAAGAATGGAAGATCTTGAAGGAGCCCATCCTCCAGCAGTAACCAACCCTCAGAGCCAGGACCTCCCAATAGTATCCTTCCTAAGATTACATTCCATTCGGACCCTGAATCTGACCCAGGTTCAAAATGAATTCAAACCACCACCAGCAAGGGGAAGCCTGGTCCCGTTATTATGAACCCTCAGTGAATCCAGACTGTTCCTCAAAATCAAATTTGGTAAACTACTATAAGGAAGGGAGGGGATTGTTTTCCTGGAAAATCGGAAAGGAAGATCTCAAATGTAGTATCCATATTCTCATGCTTTATAACATTGTTCACAAAAAAAAAGAAAAAACAACAACAACAAACAACAACAAATTATTGAAAAAAATGTACCACAGATACCCATGACTGTGTATGTATCATTTAAATTAAAGGGGATCTGTCTGAGCCTTGTGTTATATGCAACGTTCACTGAGCAAATCCCAACTTCTGAAGAACTGAGATAAATTAAAAAGTGAAGACAGGGTAAAGCTAATGAGAGAGATTTTATTTATTTATTTATTTATTGAGTCGTTATCATTGGCGAAGACAGGTAAAGCTAGAGATTTTATTTATTATTTATTTATTTATTTATTTATTATTTATTTATTTATTTGAGTCAAGTTATCACTATGGAAGACAGGGTAAAAGCTAATGAGATTTTATTTATTTGTTTGTTTGTTTATTTATTTATTTATTTATTTATTTGAGTCAAGTTATCACTATGTAACCTTAACTGTCTTTGAACTCACTTTGTAGATCATGCTAGCCTAGAATTCATAGAATTTTTGCTTTTGTGTTGAAGTGTTAGGATTAAAGTTATCCATGCCATGAAGGTATTGGAATTTTAGAAAGCCAA